>NC_050445.1:30595520-30716519 GCF_903995425.1 Onychomys torridus | reverse complement strand
TAGGTTTGCACACCAAGTACAACATAGCACTCCAGTTTCCCCAAGAGTAAGGTCAGAAATCTGAAGAAAATTGTGGCTACCTTGGAGGGAGAGGAGACACTCAAATAAAGAGAGACATTCATGCCCCCTCCCTCTGTTATCAGAACGCAAACAGTGATCCTTTCAGAATTAATAGGTTCCCAGGAAAGCCTATAGGGGAAGGAAAAGGCTAAAACCCTGGCTGTTGTTTTGCTATTTCCTCCAAATGGAACCATTCCCTTCTGGGGAAGACTCCCTAAGACCCAGGAAGTAAACTAAACTCACAAACCTCAAGAAGTTCCTGAAACTTACAGGTCTCAAACCTCCCCTCCACCCTCTCAGGTTATATAAGCAGTAACAACTCCAGACAAGGAGAGACTCTCCAGCTAGCTGAGCTGCCTACAAGTCATGCAGGGAGCTCCAGGGATGCAGCTTTGTGAGTCATCAGCCTGCTGGGGTGGGCCTTTCAGGGATGCTGCTGCCTTTGAGTCATCCGTGCTCCCATAAGTAACCCTTCACCCACGTCCCTATAAGTCAGCCCTCACCCACGCTGCTAAAACGCACCCCAGTAAACTCACTGAGTTAGGCTTCCATAGAAAGGCTCCCTAGGTACTGTACCTGAGGTGAGTAGATATTTGTTCACACTGCTCCAGAAAAAACTACACGACACCTGAGTCCAGCAAGAGGAGACACTTGCCTGGCAGGGAGAGATTCACACAGTTCAGACAGCGTGTGTTAGCATATGCATTCCTCCTGGCTTTTGTTTCATCTTTTCTATACAATTGGGTTGGGGTTGTTGTTGTTTTTAGAGAAATGTAATTCACGACTAGAGAGATGTCCCAGCAGTTAAGCATTGGCTGCTCTTCCAAAGGACCTGGGAGAGAATTTGGATTCAGTTCTCAGTACCCATATTGCAGCTCACAACTGTCTGTAACTCCTGTCCCAGGGGATCAGATACCTTCTTCTGGACTCTGGGGGAACCAGGCATGCATATGGTGTACAGCCATATATGCAGACAAAACACCCATACACATAAAAATAAATCAATAAATAAAATTTTAAAACCTATTAAAATGGTATTTTGGATTCTACTAAATGTTTCATAAAACATTAAAATGCGCTGGGCGGTGGTAGCGCACGCCTTTAATCCCAGCACTCGGGAGGCAGAGGCAGGTGGATCTCTGTGAGTTCGAGGCCAGCCTGGTCTCCAAAGAGAGTTCCAGGAAAGGCGCAAAGCTACACAGAGAAACCCTGTCTCAAAAAAAACAAAAAACAAACAAACAAACAAAAAACCATTAAAATGCAGTGGTTGGTTTGTGCTCGGTGCTTAGCATGCATGAAGCCCTGGGTTTGATCTCCAGCATAAACCGGGCATGGTGATGCACGTCTGGAATTCCCGTGACTAGTGACTCAGGGTTGTTTAACAGGATGATGGAACCCTTCTCCAACCAGTTGTGTTTGACCCGGGGTCCTATGGTGCTGGACGCTCAGCTGTCCACAAAGCTCATGTTAGAAACTGCCTTGGTTGCTGCTGTTAAACTGACAAAGTCATCACTAGCCTGGTCCTCAGACACCATCAAAGTTCTGAGAAGGGTGGGTTTCACCTGAGCAAGCAGAAGTGCGGACCAAGCAGCTTCCAAATCTATTAAAAGTGACAGAGACTTACTGGCTACCTAGACAGCTACCAAAGTTCCCCTGGATCTTTGGGAGCAGAGGTCTCAGGCAGCATCAGTGTTCACGGCCGGGCTCAGAAGATCGGACAGACTTTCCTGTCGAGTAGAACTTGGTAGGGACCAGCCTACCTTGTCTAAGCAAAACAGGGCAGTTGATTCCCAGTGTCCGGTTTGTCCACAGTCCCAGCAGGGTCTTGGCAGCAGCTGAAATGAAAGGCAGTTGTTGTTGTTGTTGTTGTGGTGGTGGTGGTGGTGGTGGTGGTGTTGCCCAGTGACCTACATTGTCATAATAACCTTAAATGGTGATTTTTTTTTTTTTTTTTTTTTTTGGTTTTTCGAGACAGGGTTTCTCTGTGTGATTTTTTAAAAGTGATTTCATGTGTATGAAAGGATGTAACGTGGTTCAGATGTCTTCCTCTTACTCGTCTTCCGTTGCATTAATACTCCAAAAGTTGATAGTCTTAACAGTAATCAATGGCATTCTGATAAGCTATTAATCCTGCTCTGGCAGAGTACCACTACTATTATCATAGTCACAAGCTCAAGATTTTAAATCTCCTTTGGTTGTTTCTTTTTCTTTCTTTTTTTTTAAAGACGGGGTTTCTCTGTGTAACAGTCCTAGCTGCCCCCTTTGGTTGTTTTCTAAGTATAGATTTAAAAGTGCTTCTCATTGTGCTAAAACATCTGTCTAATCTACCTACATCCAGTCTTCTGGATAGAGGAAAGAGTGTTCATGCTTTGAACCAGAATCATTTTTGAGTCCCCATGACTCAAAGGCATGAATCTTGTGCCTTTTCTTTCTTTCCTTTTTTTTTTGAAAAATTTATTTATGTTTATTTTATGTGCTTTGGTGTTTTGGCATGCATGTTGGGTCCCCTGGAACTGGAGTTACATAGACAGTTGTGAGCTGCCATGTGGGTGCTGGGAATTGAACCCAGGTCCTCTGGAAGAGCAGTCAATGCTCTTAACCATCTGAGCCATCTCTCTACCCATCTTGTGCCTTTTCTACAATGTGGATTTCAGTACAGATTACAAACAGTGGGAATGCTGCTGTGTCTAAATCTTACCTCTTTTTTTTTTTTTTTTTTAAGATTTATTTAATGTATATAGCATTCTGTCTGCATGTACACCTGCAGACCAGAAGAGGGCACCAGATCTCATTACAGATGGTTGTGAGCCACCATGTGGTCACTGGGAATTGAACTCAGGACCTCTGGAAGAGCAGCCAGTGCTCTTAACCACTGAGCCATCTCTCCAGCCCCTAAATCTTACCTCTTTTTATAAACTCAAAAAATTCTTGTAAGCTCCAGAGAGTCAACTTGAATCTGCCTCCAACAGGTAATTAAGTGGACTCCAGATAAGTACTGTCAATCAATATCCTAAATTCCCTACCTACTGCCTGTTCCTCAGGGTGGGATCTCCTACCCACTTTTCCCTGGTCTTGAGACTCCCCTCCCTCAATTACCAGGACCTAAGAAAAACATTTCCCCCAAAACTTCTGCTCTGCCAGCATCTTGCCAGGCCCAGGTGTCCCCTCAAAATCTGCAATTTGAACAGTTTCAAAGTGGCTGCCCTAAGCAGTCCAACCTCATAGACTACTTCAAGTAGACCTGCACTTTCCTAGCACTGGACAGACCCACAGAGCCTGGACAGGGAGTGAAACATCCAGCTATCCCAGGACTGGACCAGCATTCCAGCTTTCTCAGATCCTCCAATGGTGCTGATGCCCCCAGACAACAGGAAGTAGTCTCGAGAGTGCCTTCATTCCCACCTCACCAACTACCCTTCCCTATTTCCTCACCTTTTTATAATAAGCACAGGGAATTTGTTCATTCTGCTGCGGCTGCAGCCTGTCTTTGCCACCAAAGCAGTTAACTTACGTCATCACATGTCGCCAGATGCTTGTCCACCATCAGCTGTCATGTGCACCCCTTAAAAGTGCCCCACCAGGCACAGCTCGCTCTCTTCCTCTTGTTCCTCTCTTGCCTCTCTTCATCCTCTTGTTTCTTCCATGTCTTTCGGTCTGTCGTCTTTCTGTCTGCCTGTCTCGGATGTCCCCACTCTGACATGGCCTTTCTCTTTCCCCTCGCCCCTCCCCCAGCTAACCTCTTGCACTAAATCTGTTGCACGTGGCGTATTTGCTCAGTGGCATACCTTGACAGGGCCCCCGAAGGCATCCACTTCACCTTTCTTTGTTTCTATCCTTTCAATGACTACCTTGCAACTATGTCTTTGTTTCAGGGGGTTGTTGTTATATTTCTGTAACCCTACCCATTTGCCTGCCAAATCCCCCTGAGCCATTAAAAACCTTATCTTCCCTGCATCCAATGCTGACCTCTTGACCCCTGCTTTAGGGGACGCAGCCGTGTACGTGACGAATAAAAAAGCTTGCTTTAATTAATTTGACCATGACGATTTGGGTCGGTGGTCTTTCTCCTTGAGTCTTTGGGATTAACATTACCTCACCTTACACTATGAGAGTGACACCCAGCAATATCACACCTTGGCTGCACTGATTAGTGTGATGCCCAGATCACAGGGACCCCCAAAAGACCACCATGGAGACCGAATCCTGCATGTAAAAGCAAAGAGCCTTTATTTCAAGCTCTGGAGCTTAGTCCCTCTGTCTGTCTGAGAGCAGAGAGCCCTGAACTCAGGTGGGGTGGAATTTTTAATCATAGCAGAGGTTGGGGTGAGGGGATTTCCAGAGTCCAGGACCCTGATTGGCTGACAATTGTCTAGAGGTATCTGTAAAACAAAAAAATAGGTGTGTGCCAGACTCAAGTACATCTGGCCACCTTATCAAATGATTGGAATATTTGGGATGTCAGGTGTTTCCTCGTCCCTGGGTGGTATCAGCTTAAGGCTTTTCCTGGGTCTGGATGTTACCTGCCAGTAAGCCTGTCACAGAAGCTGTGTGGAGGCCCTAAGCCTGTCATGGCTGCTGTGTGGTCGAGCTGTTTTGGGCCTTCACAATTAGTTCTGTGTATCTCTTGCCTCCTATTCAAAATATTCCTCTCATTTTTCCAGCCCCTGAAGGCAATGTGGGGCAGGGGCTCACTAGGTCTCTTTGTCTTTCTCCTCAATGTGGCCATGCTACATAATTTTTCTGCCTTTTATTATTTATTTGCATCTTTTAATTGGCTTATTTGGGATGGGCAGCTGAATCCTGCTTATTGGGGCACAGGCTGTGAACCCCAAGCTTAGTAACATCTTGATCCTCCTGCCTCCAACTCCTAAGCACCAGGATTACAGACAATATACTATCGTGCTTGTTTTTGTTTGTTTGTTTCTTTCTTTGTTTTTGTTTTGTATGAGTGTTCTGTCTACATGTAGGCCTGCATTCCAGATGAGGAGATGAGGGCATCAGATCCTATTATAGATGGTTGTGAACCACCATGTGGTTGCTGGGAATTGAACTCAGGACCTCCACAAGAGCAGCCAATATGCTCTTAACCACTGAGCCATCTCTCCAGCCCACCCATGCTTTGTTTTTTGTTTCTAGTTTTTTGGGTTTTTTGAAAGATTTATTTATGTATTATGTATACAGTATTCTGCCTGCATGTTTGCCCACAGGCCAGAAGAGGGCACCAGATCTCATTACAGATGGTTGTGAGTCACCATGTGGGTACTGGGAATTGAACTCAGGAAGAGCAGCCAGGGCCCTTGATTACTGAGCCGTCTCTTCAGCCCTCTTTCTAGTTTTTGTTTGTTTGTTTTTTTTGAGACAGGGTTTCTCTGTGTAGCTTTGCACCTTTCCTGGAACTCGCTTTGTAGACCAGGCTGGCCTCGAACTCACAGAGATCCGCCTGCCTCTGCCTCCCGAGTGCTGGGACAAAAGGCATGCGCCACCACCGCCCGCCTCTTTCTAGTTTTGATATGGCTGAGAACTGCCGAAACAGCCATGGTCCCTTTATGTGTTGCACCATCTCCTGAATGGGGATCTAGCAATGCAAGGCTGCTGGGGGTTCAAACCCACAACAGGGCACTTGACCAACTTCAGGGGTCTCAACACAAAACACAGCTCTTCCCTCAAAGGGAAGAGATTTTATTCTGGAGCCACATATGCCCTGACCATGGCCAGGGCATACAGATACAGGTTACCCCAAATACCAATGTTCCAACTGGTAACAGTTTCAGGAAGATTTTGTAGTAGAACTGAAAAAGGTCGTCGTAAGTCAGGGTGCTTTAAATACCTATTGGTGGGAACGTCAGGGTACAGCAAGCTCGGGTCCTCTCAGATAGGCCAGGTGCTGTCTGACGGTATTCTTAGCTTTTGCATTGGTAGAAAGCTAATGGTCAGTTTATACACTCAGAAAAGATTTGTCTCATAGTCATGGGATGGATATTAGGGCATACAGAAGGGGGCTCTGAATGGTTATTAAGAAGCTAAAGATAGGGCTGGAGAGCTGGCTCATTGGTTAAGAGCACTGACTGCTCTTCCAGAGGACCTAGGTTCAATTCCCAGTACCCACATGGCAGCTCACAGATGTCTGAAACTCCAGTTCCAGGGAACCGGACACCCATGGCAAAACACCAATGTGCATAAAAATTATATATATAAAAAGAAGAAGGAGAAGAAGAAGAAGAAGAAGAAGAAGAAGAAGAAGAAGAAGAAGCAGCTAAAGATAGTTCGAGATAATTTGGTTCCAGATCTGTAACTGGACACAGCCACGGAAATCCCAATCAGTCAGTGAGCCTTGGAACCTCTTTAAGGCAGGTGCTGCTGCCTGCTTTCCCCAAGCTGGGAACTTTAGTTTGCAGGAGGCCAGCCTGGCAGGAGCTGAAGACTGTTTTCAGAGCAGGTGCTTATGCTCGAAAACCTGCCACATTCTAAAAGAAATTAGGGAGCATGTGTGGTGCTGTAGAGCAGCTCACAGCGGCTTGACCACACAGCAGCCATGACAGGCCCAGACAAAGCTTCTGTGGCAGGCTTACTGGCAGGCAACACCAAGACTCAGGAAAAGCCATACTCAGACACCACCCAAGGGTGTGAAAGCACCTAACATCCCAAACATTCCAACCCTTAGAGAAGGTGGCCAGATGTCCCTGAGTCTGGCACACACATATTTTTGTTTTACAGATATCCCTAGACAAATGTCAGCCAATCAAGGTCCTGAACCCTGGAAATCCCCTCACCCCAACCTCTGCTATGATAAAAACTCTATGCTGCCTGGGCTCAAGGCTCTTTGCTCTCACCGCTGTGTTGGACAGACAGAGGGACCAAGCTTAGAGCTTGAAAATGAAGGTTCTTTGTTTTTACATACAGGATTCGATTTCCATGGTGGTCTTTTGGGGGTCCCTGTGATCTGAGCATAACAGTACATGCCTTTAATTTTTAAGTATAGCACTAGAAGGTAGAGGCAGGCGGAGTTTGAGGCTAGCCTGGTCTACACAGTGAGTTCTAGGCCAGCCCGAGTCCTCACAGTGAGACCTGATCTCTCTCTCACACACACACACACACACACACACACACACACACACACACAAAGTGGAAAGCACTAAAATGAGATTTATTCAACTTCAACTGGTCATTTACAATGGTGAAATCCAGGAAACCGCCCAGGTCCATGTTTAGAGTCCTAGAGTGAGATCAAAGTTTAAGCAAAAGGCTAAGGATATGCACAGATCTCATCCGGGAAGGTGGTTGGACAAGTTTTTGGAGCTCTGCCTCAATCTCTCTGGGAGACAAGTTCCCCCTCCTGCTGGTGCCTTTTCCTTCTCTCAGCATGAGATTCCTGGAGAAATTTCCATTTGTTTGGGGTCCTTTGTTTCCACAGTCTGATAGTGAGTTGAGAGACAAAAAAGCGTCCCTTTAAAACCCCTTCATTTACAGGTGGCACATGCATAGAGGCAGGTGGATCTCTGGTTCAAGGCCAGCCTGTTCTACAAAGCAACTTCAAATACATCTAGGGTTACTCAGAGAAACTGTGTTTCAAATAAAACAAAAGAATATCTTCATTTCTGTCAGGCCAGTTACACAGTGAGCCTAGTGCTGAGATTATGACTGTTTATAACCATGTCCAGATTCAGGCTGTGTTGGGCATCCTTTGGCAAACCAAACAAAGGACTTGGTGCATTATTGACAAGGACTCTACTCACTGGGCAAATTCTCCGATACTGGTTGTTTTTCTTTTTCTTTCTTTTCCTTTTTCTTTTTTGCTTCTTTTTGTTTTGTTTTGTTGTTTTTTGAGTAACTAGTGCTCTTAACCATTGAGCCCATAATTTTGTTTGTTGGTTTGTTTTTGTTTTTTGAGACAAAGTTTCTCTGCATAGCTTTGGCGCCTTTCCTGGAACTCACTCTGTAGCCCAGGCTGGCCTCAAACTCACAAACTCTGCCTCCCGAGTGCTGGGATTAAAGGCGTGCACCACCAATGCCTGGCCATTGTTTTAAATGTTAAAACATTTTAGGTACAACTGCAGGAGAAATAATACACAGACAGCTTGAACATAAAAACAGGCTATAATTTTAAAGTCCAGGATTATTTTAAACAGTAAAATATTTTCTCTGTAGAAAATAGAAAAATTAGTTATCTTGTTTATTATGTATATGTGTGTGGGTGCAACACGCCAGTCACCTGGGGTCTCTCGATCAGGTGTTAGACACCCCCCCCCACTTCCTCTTCCTTTGGACAGAGGCAGGGCCTGTTGTCAGAGAAGAAAGGCTTTCACCTGCATTTGCCCCTCACTTTACTGATGGAAATAGATGTAAATTTCTCTCAACTGAATTTCCAGAGCCATTCCCGGATCAGTCTGGTGCTTTGAGTGACTCTCTCCATTCAAGATGTGTCAGAGAAGCAAATGAGTTTGCATCTTCTTTCTGTGCCACCGAGACAACCATGTGACTGTACTCAATGCCCTGAACTATAGACCTAACAGTGTTATGCAACTTATATTCCCCACAAGGGAACCCTGTAATGGATTATACAGCGTGTTTTGTTTTGTTTTTTATTACATTGATTTATTTTAGTATGTGCATATACAGGTTGGAGGAGAATTTATGGAGTTCTCCCTCATCCCACCATGTGAACCCTGGGGTGGAATATATAGGTCATCAGGCTTCATGGCTAGGGTGTTATCTCACCAGCCTCTATTAATATTCTTGTTCGTGCAGTTAGGGTCAGATCCTAACATGCTAGGTTCAGGTACCCTTTAGCTATTGGCCAGCTAAAGAGACTGAATGCTGAGGGCAGAGAAAGGAAACCTGATCAATATGGACACACAGGAGAGAGTAACAGGGACATTCAGGAGTTATCCCCACCCACTAAAGGATCAGGGGTAAGGTTTAAGTCAAGGGTAAGAGGTAAAATCTCCGTACTGCAATAAATATCATCAGCAGAGGGGTTAGAGAGACGGCTCAGTGGTTCAGAGTCCTGGCTGCTTTTACAGAAGACCTGGATTTCGTTCCTAACCACTCACATGGCAGTTTACCACCATCTGTAATCCAGTTCCAAGGAATCTGATGCCCTCTTCTGGCTTCCTCAGACACCTGCACTCATATGGTACACATGCACACACTCAGGCGCGCGCGTGCGCGCGCACACACACACACACACACACACACACACACACACACACACACATATATACACATACACACAGAATACAAATAAGAGCCAGCATTGCAAGGCTTTTAATGTCACATAATTCTCAGGGGTAAACAGAGACACAGTTCTATGCTGTCACCAGGAAATTTCCTATTTTTCAGGAATCTCAACTCAGGCCAAAGCAGGCCTGTTTACTACATTTATTTATTTGTCTTTGAGACTAGTCTTGGTTCTACCTCCATATGTAGCAGAGTAGCAGAGGATGACCTTGAATTTTTGATCTTCCCGCCTCCAGTGATGGGGTTATAGTAATGTGCTTTGTCTGGCTGTCCTGGAGCTCACTCTGTAGACCAGGCTGGCCTTGAATTCACAGAAATCCGTCTGCTTCTGCTTCCTAAGTGCTGGCATTAAGGGCATGTCTGGCTAAAAGTGCTGTCTGTATAAATATTTTGATTAACGTAAAGTACCTTTTTCATTTTTTGAACAAACAAATAAGTCTTTTTGTTTGTTTGGTTTTGTTTTTTTGAGACAGGGTTTCTCTGTATAGCTTTGTGCCTTTCCTGGATCTTGCTCTGTAGACCAGGCTGGCCTTGAACTCACAAAGATCTGCCTGCCTCTGCCTCCCGAGTGCTGGGATTCAAGGCATGTGCCACCACCGCCCGGTTATAAGTCTTATTTATTAGGTTTGAAAGCATTTAACTGTGTAAAAATTATAGGGCAAAGGAGCCATATTTGAAAACAAACATGGATCAAAGTAGAACGCAGGACAGAATGAGCAGTTTCAGAACGGACCGAAGAGCTATAAGTAGTCAGAGCCATCAGAACTTGTACGGTCAGATTCTTAAGTGCTGACTTAGGCTTGTCCCACTGACAGATATACACATTCTTCAAAGTACGAGCAGCTGCGACTCAGGGCTGAGACCAGTGTTTCAAATTTGGGAACCATGGGTCACAGCACACTGATGAATCTGGGTTGTTGAGCACAATCAGAGTGTGTCCAAATTGCCTGTGTAGCCTGTGACAGCAATTGGACACAGGTGAAAAGGCTTGGGAACATCAACACACTGTGCATTTTGTCAGGCAGAAAGGAAGACTTCAGATTCTTTGGACAAATAGTGGGAAGTCTCTGTATTAAAACTTTCTGATACTGTCACTGCCTCTGACATGTTTCTCTCTCATAATGAAGACAAATCAGATGGACCTACAGGATGCTAGGCTGTGATGTAATGTTTAATCAGGAGTCAGCAAATGAAAGTCCTTTCTCCAAATTTCACTTTTATTAAAAGGTCTCTGTAAAAATCATCTTTCAAATATTCTTGCCTCAAAATAATTTCAGAACAGAGGTTATTATGCCAGTGCTAAAGGGGTATCATTGAAGTCTGTGGCCAGCCTGCCAACAAACTGTTGATTCCACCAATCGAGAATACGGCTACTACCACAGTTTCGAGCCAAATTTGAAGCAAGCTTTAATTAAATACTAGCCAGATGGAGGGGCTCTGGCCGGGTCCATTTAAATGACCCCAAGCCATGGTTTGCAGTGACTTAAGAAGGAAAACCCATAATTCATTGCATTTCCCATCAGGTCCAATGGGGCAAGCATACATCCTGATGTACCTCCAAGTCTATATCCAATCAGGGGCAAGAGTATGTCCTGACATATTTCCTGCCTCTGAACCTCCCTCCCACATGTGATCAAGTACATCCATAAACAATAGCCTCCGGCATTTCAGGAACTATCTGTCCTTGGGCAAGAGGCTTGCAGATCAGAGGCATTTTTGTTTCATGGATCTCTAAGGCATAGCAATTAAAACTTAAAATGTAACCTTGGTGGGGGCTGGAGAGATGGCTCAGAGGTTGGCTGTTCTTCCAAAGGTCCTGAGTTCAATTCCCAGCAACCACATGGTGGCTCACAACCATCTGTAATGAGATCTAGTGCCCTCTTCTGGCCTACATGCAGGCAGAACACTGTATACATAATAAAAATAAATAAACCTAAAAAAAAAAAAACCTCTTTAAAAAAAAATGTAACCTTGGCTTTCACAAAATCCAGGGGAGCAGCCAGGTCACCAGAGAGGGGCAGGACTGACTACCTTCCAATATGGAAGGTTAAAGTGTTGTGCCAGCGTCTGGAGACTCCCAAGTAAGACCACCACAGAGCCAATATCCAATGCAAAACACATAGGGGTTTATTGATTACAAGCAAGCCTGGGCTTGGTCTGTATCTAACGCTCCAACCCAGCGGGTGGAGGAGGATGGCCCTGATCTCTCAGAATGAGGGGTTTTAAAGGGAAAAACCACAAGCAGGGTGGTACAAGCCTTTGTGTCATATGATTAGGTGACAGTGCTTAACCTTTGAATATACTGGTTGAGGGTTACAGTTACCATTTTGGGGCAGGCCTGGACAAGTCCCAGGCTTTGTCCTTGAGCTGCCATGGAGGCTGGCTGGCCTACCACATTCATAGTGACCCATGCACGTAGCTCTAAGTTGGTGAGGGGTCCCAGACAGTAAACAACTGGCTGAACCTTGAGCAGTCAGAGTACATGCAGAAAGGGAGCTACTGCAAGGACTGTGTCTTTTGTTCATGGCCCTCCCACAAACTGCTTGCTCAAGTCTCAGGAAACTGAAACTGAGGCCTGATCTCTGAGAGAAGACTGAGCAGCCTGTTATGGCGTCTGCTTGGTCCTTTCAAAAGCACCTTTATGTCTCCTTGTCTCTTACCCTTGGCTCTTAAAGAAAACAATACAATCTTATTTCTTCCTACAGAGTCTGTAGAAACAGAGTCTGTTTCAGGAGAAAATGTGTCTCAGGATCCTTGTAGCTGAAGGTACAGGCCAACCTTTCCTTGCTTCTTCAGGACAAGCTGCTGGAGCTCTCATCCTAGAAATGGAGTATGTTCTAATGTGATGCCTGTGAGACCATATTCATTGAGAAGGCAAGCGTCTCCAACATCTTCTATAAGATCCTACTTCCTGGGGCCAGAGTGATGGCTTAGCAGTTAAAAAGTCTCACTACTCTTTGAGGGCAGGGGTTCAGATCATAGCATCTACACTGGGCGATTCACAAGTCTGTATCTCCAGCTCAAGAGTTCTGACACCCCACTTCTAGTGTCTGTACCCCCACAACAACCCAAATAAAATCAAGATTCTAGTTACCTACAGTCAGTCAAGATAGGCTTGGGGAAGCATTTATCTCTTCTCTTTGGAGTCCTGGGGTCCCTCACACAGATAAATGTCCAACGGGATGTTTCTCCAGCAATCCTGTTTTTCAGCCCCCATCAGGTCAAGTACAACAGACACAGACAAAGATACAAAACTAATAGTTCTGGTCCGTGGCCCCTGGATCATATGATGAGGAATGAAGTCTCTACACTAGAGTGCTGAACAAGCACGTTTATTAGAACCGCAGGGCGGTGGTGGCGCACGCCTTGAATCCCAGCACTCGGGAGGCAGAGGCAGAGGCAGGCGGATCTTTGTGAGTTCGAGGCCAGCCTGGTCTACAGAGCAAGTTCCAGGTGGCAAAGCACTGTGTTCTTTTAAATTGTCATATAACAAAGAAAACGAGTGAGGGAAAGTGAAAAGGGTGACTTCTTCCTGGTACACAAGGTGACTGAGTACTTTCTGGCGCTGGAACACTGTCATAAACCATTACAGTTATCTGAAGGCCATGGAGCAAGGAGACTTTGGTCTACAGTGCCCTGCAAGTAGAGTGCTTTGACCCCCAGGGCATCTGCAGCTGAGATTGTCAGAGTTTCTTCAAATAGGGTCTTGCTGGGACTGTCCCCTAACTAAGTTCCCTTGTCCCTTGCCTTAAAATGACACCTAACAAAAGAGTTACAGCAGCTGGAGAAATGGCTTAGTGTTCAAAAGCACTTGCTGCTCTTGCAGAGGACCATAGTTCAGTTCCTAGCATCCACATGGACAGCTTATAACTGCCTGGAACTCCAGCTCCGGGGATCCGATGTCCTCTTCTGGCCTCTGTGGGAACCTGCACATATGTGGCATTTACATACATAAATAAAGAGCAAATATTTACTTACTTTGTAAAGATTTTTTAAAATATTTATTCATTCATTCATTTATTTATTTATTTATTTATTTATTTATTTATTTATTTATTTATTTATTACGTACACAGAAGAAGGTGCCAGATCTCATTACAGATGGTTGTGAGCCACCATGTGGGTGCTGGGAATTGAACTCAGGACCTCTGGAAGAACAGTCGGTGCTCTTAACCTCTGAGCCATCTCTCTAGCCCTAAAGATTTTTTTATATTGTGTGTGTGTGTGTGTGTGTGTGTGTGTGTGTGTGTGTGTGTGTGTTCTGTGCACATGAATGCTGGTACCCACAGTCCAGAGATGTTAGGTTTCCCTGGAGTTGGAGCTACAGGCAGTCATGAGCTGCCTGATGGGAGTGCTGGTAACCAAATTTGGGTCCAGCACAAGAGCAATATGAACTCTTAACCACTGAGCCTTCATCTCTCCAGCCCCCAGACAAAAACAAAAACAACAAAAAGAATTACTTTAATTCACAGTGCATCCAGACAGTAGGAATTCTCCCCCTGGTTCTTTGAGACTGGGTTTCTCTGTGTAATAGCTCTAGGTGTCCTGGAACTCGCTTTGTAGACCAGGCTGGCATTGAACTCACAGAGATCCGCAGATCCACCTGCCTCTGCCTCCCAAGTGCTGGGATCAAAGGTGTGCGCCACCACACCTGGCTTCTTTTAATGTTTTAAATGATGTATATGTGCATATGTCTGTATGTGGGTTTACGCATTGAGTGCTGGTACCCTCAGAGGCCGGAGGGATCGGATTTCTTGGAGCTGGAGTTACAGGTGCTGCTGAAAACTGAACAGAGAGTCTCTGCAAAAGCAGTCCTCGATCCTCGCCAGTGAGCCACTGCTAAACTGAGAATCGTGACAGAAAGACCGGTCCCACGATTTTTGAGCCAAATTTGAAACAAGCTTTAATTAAACACTGGCCAGGATGATGGGCTCTGACCAGGACCATTTCTCGGTTCCCAGGATGGAAAGTCACATCAGGTCCAATCAGGGGCAAGCATACACCCTGACGTACTTCCTGCCCACGTGCCCCTCCCCATCCACATGTGATCAAGCACATCCGGTGTAGACGGGTCAACAAATGCAGAACAAACAGCAACTCATTCTTAACTGTCTTATCTGCAAACAGAACTCTTAACCTGCAAGGGATATTTTGTCTGTTTGGGTTCTAATTAACTGCCACGGTGTATTGTTCTTATTTCTGGTTTGCTGCCACACCGGCCACACCGCTTCTGCAGACTCCTCTGTCTCTACTTCTAACCATGTATTTCTGGCTTAATTGCTGGCCAGCAAGTGCCCTCTGAACTCAGATCCTCACCCACACCAGAAAGACGATGTCAAAACAGGCTATGTAGAAAGCACAGAAAATGAACTCTGCCAAACAAACCAAAACCTTCCTGTTCCAGGACTAACAATGGTTCAGTGAACGGCTTAACCAAGCCTTCAAAATGAACTTTTCAAATGTACCTTCGTCACAGATGAGCACCAAGAACACAAAACGAAGCTCTGCACTGTGAGGCTTTACCAGGAACTCTCACATCATAAAACTGAACAGCTAAAGGACTGCTCATATACAAGAATAGTCAAAATCCAAAAAGCCTCCTTCAATGAATTAATATGCATTTGTAGGTAACTGACATCCAAGGTCAGTGAACGAGGGGAAACTCCCAGCAGCTGAGAATCCCCCTGATTTCCAATTCAGAGTATCAGCCATGAGTCTGCTTCCTAATGATGCTCCAGGGATACCAGATCCATAAGTCTTTTTTTTTTTTTTTTAATTTTTTTTCAAGTTGTGTGTGTGTGTGTGTGTGTGTGTGTGTGTGTGATGTTTGTGGGTGTCCATGGAATCTAGAGGTGTTGTATCTCCTGGGGCTGTAGTTAAAGGCAGCTCAGCCACCTCTCATGGGTGCTAGGAAAGCAATGCTTTTTTTTTTTTTTTTTTTTTTGGTTTTTTTGAGACAGGGTCTCTCTGTAGCTTTGGAGCCTGTCCCAGACTAGCTCTGTAGACCAGGCTGGCCTTGAACTCATAGAGATCCACCTGCCTCTGCCGCCCAAGTGCTGGGATTACAGGCATGCGCCACCACCACCCGGCTCAGGCTAACAATTTTATACAGAAGATGAAATAAGCCATCTGTGGAGGAACATTTAGGGGGCAGAGGCAGAAGGATCCAAGTCTGGTCTACATCCTTCCTTCTTGGCCAACCAGGGCTGTGTGCAAAGATGCTTTGAAAAAAGAAACAAAAAGCTGAAACAAAAGTCAGGAAATATGTATGCATTGATTTAAGCTATCAGAAGTGTGTGAAATCTCTTCCAGTGAGGCACATCCCTCCTCCACCCGAACCCAGAGACCCCTCTCTCTTTCTCTTCCCCCAGCATTGGATTCCTGGGCAAATTAACTGAGGGAGGTGGTCCATTGTTTCACTAGTCTAGAAGATCTCTCTTGCCAGGCTGTTATAGGCTTGGGGTCTCCATGTTGCCCAGTGTAAGGAATGGATGGTTATGGTCCATTTTCTTCCTTCCTTCCTTCCTTCCTTTCTCTCTCTCTCTCTCTCTCTCTCTCTCTCTCTCTCTCTCTCTTCCTTCCTTCCTTCCTTCCTTTCTCTCTCCCTCTCTCTCCCTTCCTTCCTTCCTTCCTTCCTTCCTTCCTCCCTCCCTCCCTCCCTCCCTCCCTCCCTCTCTCCCTTTCTCTCTCTCTCTCTCTCTCTCTCTCTCTCTCTCTCTCTCTTAAACTGAGGATCGAACCCAGGGCCTTGTGCTTACTAGGCAAGCGCTCTACCACTGAGCGAAATCCCCAACCCAAAAAAGCATTTTTTTGTTGTTGTTGTTTTTGTTTTTTGAGACAGGGTCTCTCTGTGTAGTTTTGCACCTTTCCTGGAACTCCCTTTGGAGACCAAGCTGGCCTCAAACTCATAGAGATCCGCCTGGCTCTGCCTTCCAAGTGCTGGGATTAAAGGCGTGTGCCACCACCACCCGGCTGGTCCATTTTCAATATGAAGCAGGCTTAGAGTACATCGGAGTTACAGAGGTGCAGGAGATGCTAGCCCCCTCCTTCCCTTAGCTGGGGGCTAGCATCTACTTGTCTCAGAATTCTGAGAGCTAGTAAGTTACAGGTGGTCTTCTAAGTGACTGAGCCCAGGATGGGATGGGAGTGTGGGGAGGTTAATCCCAAAGACGGGAGGAGAAAGACCATTGACCCAGATGACCATGGCCAAATTAATTAAAGCAAGCAATTAATTCAAGAAAGCCTTTTTATTTGTCCATATGGGCTGCCTTCCCCCAAGTGCGGGTTGGAGAAGTCGGTATTGGATCTGAGGAAGACAAGGCTTTTCTAGCTCAGGGTTAGGGGGTTTCTAAATGGGGGATTGGCAGGCAAAATCAGAGGGGTTATAAGAGCAGGACAGACAAGTTAGTCCTAATGACCTCTTGAAAGAAAGACAAGACTGCAAGGTGGGCATAACAGATAGTAGGGGTCATAGCATGGTAGGCACAGGTGGTCAGATAACTGTTGTGGAATATTCCTTTACACTGTGCAAAGGTGTGTCATTGTGATTGGTTTAATAAAGAGCTGAACGGTCAATAGCTAAACAGGGAGAGGTTGGGGCGGGACTTCTGGGAACAGAGAGAGAACCCTGGGGAGAAGAAGGTGGGGTCACCAGCCAGACACAGAGGAAGCAGCATGAGCAATACAGAGAGATGAGGTAACAGCCATGTCACTGACTGTAGATTAAAATAAATGGGTTAATTTAAGTTCTAAGAGCTAGAGGGATAAGCTAATTAAGCCAAGGGCAAGCTTTCATACTTAAGAAATCTCCATGTCATTATTTGGGAGCTGGCTGTACAGAGACTAATTTGTTACATAGAACCTTTTGAAACAAAGGTAGGGTTGCAAGATGGTTATGAACAACTTTTTGAAACAAAAACATGATTGGCATTCCTAGAACAGGCAGTACAGAACCATTTGTAGTTACGGTTACAGGTGGGGCATAGTCCAATCCTAGTTTAATGATAAACAGGAATGAACTTAGTTTGTCTGTACTAGAAGATGGCTTTCAAGTCTAAGATGGAGGCAGGCTGGTTCTTCAGGGGCAATCTCAAGCCCCAAGTTGTTCATTGGATGAGGCTTTGTGTCCTAGGTCAATGAGATGAGGCGTTGGGGGTGTGGAAGTCCCAGCCAGTAGAAGGGGATATGAATTTCTCCCCATCTGAGGACGGTGTCCTCTGTCAAATCATGCTCCAGCCACTTCTGCCTTTTCTCTACACTGGCATCCCTTTCTGCAAAACCGTTTCCACACACCTTTAATCCCAGCACTTGTGAGGCAGAGGCAGGGCAATTCTATGACATTGAGACCAGCCTGACTGACAGTTCCAGGCTGGTTAGGGATACATAGAGAGGGCCTGTCTCAAAACCAAACCAAACAATAGCCCACAGAAAAACCAAACAACAATGACAAACCCACCTCACCCTTTCTAGTCTCTTGAATCTGTCACGCTGTTTTCAACATGGCTAGGAAACTCACCAGCTTCACCAAGAGTCGTGTTAACAGATGCTGACTGCAGGGCTGCTAAGAAAGCCATCTCTGGCCCTGGTTGGACTTTCCCCATAGGCTGATAAGGCAGAGAGGTAGGGTGGAGAGCAGCCTCAGTCCAGAGCTCTGGGCTCTACAGTTCCCAGGGAAACTTGAGGAATTGGGTGGGCAGGGGCCATCCTGGTTACACGGTGGCCTGTCCCTACTGGTCTGCTGCTCTTTTAGCTCGTATGTGAGCATGGTCCTGCTGCACCACAGTCCCTTGCTTAAGCACTAACCTAGGTCTATGTGAGTCTGCAGTGAATCTGTGTTCTCCTCCAAAAGAACCAGCTAGCCCAGGCTCTGCCCAAGGGGTAAGTGAGTTAGCCCTGCTGGGAAGGGACCACGGCTGTGAGCTTTGGTTGTAGTACTCAAGGCTGTTCTCATAGACTTTGTGCTGGGGTCCATTAGGAAAAGGAGAGAAAGAAGGGTCAGGTAAGGAACACAGGGAAACTGGCACCAGGCCACTTAATTGTAGCCAGAAGTTGGCAGCTGAATTCCACTTAATGGCCTGGGTGAGGCCAAGGTGTGGTCCCTGGAGAGCCATGGAACAGAATTAATTGGCCTTGACAGGTGTGGGCAGTAATGGCCCTGTTCACTTGCCTTGTTTTGCCTTTTCCTGTTCTTGCCTCTGGTCAGGCCTGGAGTGACCCCGCCCATTCACCAACATCTACCTCGCTGGGAGCGCTGCAAAATGGATGTGCATTCTGTTTTGGGTGAAGGAAAACATTTGGGAATACAAGAGAGGTTGTGATTGTACAGCATGAATGTACTGCATGGCCCTGAATTGTTTATTTTAAAAAATGGCTAATTTGGGGGCTGGAGAGATGGCTCAGAGGTTAAGAGCACTGGCTGCTCTTCCAGAGGTTCTGAGTTCAATTCCCAGCAACCACATGGTGGCTCACAGCCATCTGGAATGAGATCTGGTGCCCTCTTCTGGCCTGCAGGCATACCTGTCTCATGATTTTCATTGAAATTAAATAAGGAAATAGGAGTAGAAAATGCCAAGACTGCGGGAGTGTGCAGGCTGATCATGTACTGGCCTGGGGCTCAGGGAAACAAAGACAAGAGAGCAGATTATGCCACACACCCCAGCCTCTGCAGCCCCTAGAACTCTTCATGTGGTCTCCTTTGTAGCACCTGCCATAAAGGGCTTGATTAGCATGCTGCAGGTGCCTGGGATGAAGAAAAAGCTGTCTCCAGCAACAATGAGGTCTCTCCCTTTGAGAAGGAATGTCATGTCATGCATTTATTGGTTTTTTTGTTTGTTTGTTTTTGTTTTGTTTTGTTTTTTCCCCCGAGACAGGGTTTCTCTGTAGCTTTAGAGCCTGTCCTGGAACTCACTTTGTAGACCAGGCTGGCCTTGAACTCACAGAGATCCACCTGCCTCTGCCTCCCGAGGGTTGGGATTACTGGCATGCGCCACCACTGCCCAGCTTCGTGTGTGTGTGTGTGTGTGTGTGTGTGTGTGTGTGTGTGTGTGTGTGTATGTGTTAATGCCCATGTGCTTGCATGCAGGTGCCCCAGAAGAGGGCATCACCCCACCCCACCCCACCCCCCACCCCCTGGAGCTAGAGTTACAGGCAATTGTGAGCTTCCTGATTGGCTAACAGGAGTTGAACTCTGGTCCTCTGCTGTAAGAGCAGCAACTGCTCTTAACCACTGAGCCAGCCCTCTAGCATTTCTGTTTTGTGTCTTTTTTCCTGTTTAGTTTTAGTTTTAAATGTGTACCTGTGTGTGTATGCATGTGTGGTTGCCATTATTTGTTTGAATAGTGTGTGTGTGTGTGTGTGTGTGTGTGTGTGTGTGTACATGCACATGTGTTCTATGGTCTGTTAGTGGATGTCAGAGGGCAATTTGTAGGAGTCCGTTTTCTTTTTCTACCATGTGGGCCTGAGGCTTGAACTCTGGTCATTAGGCCTGGCACAGGTATCTTACTCACTGAGCTCCATACTGACCTCCACCTTATTTTTTGTTTTAATTGTATTTTAGTGCTTATTCACGTATACCTTTATGTGTACATGATATGTGTGTAAGTAACAGTAAAGGCCAGAAATGGGTATTGAATTCCCTAGAATTGGAATCATAGGTGGTTGTGAGCCACCATGTGGGTGCTGGGAATGAATCTAGGTCCTTTGGAAGAGCAGAGGACTTGACTGCTGAGCCGTTGCCCCATAGCCCCCATATAATGGGTCTATCTGTGGAACGCCAGGCCCTGAATAATGACAGGGAGACTTCTTATTAAATATGAAAGCTTGGCCTTAGCTTAGTCTTATTCCCAACCAGCTCTTAAAACTTCTATTAGCCTGTTTGTATTTATCTTCATTTTTGTCCTGGGGCTTGTTACCTCTCCTCAGTACCTGACATCCAACTTCCTCTGAGGCTGGCTGGTCAGTCTCTCAGGTCAGATTCTTTCCCAGAGTTCCCATCTCTGTCTGCTAAGCCCCACCTATGCTCTCCTGCCTAGCTATTGGCCATTTAGCTCTTTATTAAACCAATCAGAAGGAGCTTTAGGGAGGTGAGGCAAAACAGAGACACATCTTTTGTTTGTTTTTCAGAGCTGAGGACTGAACCCAGGGCCTTGCGCTTGTTAGGCAAGCGCTCTACCACTGAGCTAAATCCCCAACCCCCAGGGACACATCTTTACATAATGTACAAAGAGATTATCCCAACACCCCATTTTTTTTTTTTTTTCCGAGACAGGGTTTCTCTGTGTAGCTTTGCGCCTTTCCTGGAACTCACTTGGTAGCCCAGGCTGGCCTTGAACTCACAGAGATCTGCCTGGCTCTGCCTCCCGAGTGCTGGGATTAAAGGCATGTGCCACCACTGCCCAGCTCAACACCCCATTTTTTTTCTTCTCCTTTTTTTTAAAAAAAAAAAAAATTAATTTGTGGCTGGAGAGATGGCTCAGAGTTTAAGAGCAATGGCTGCTCTTCCAGAGGTCCTGAGTTCAATTCCCAGCAACCACATGGAGGCTCACAACCGTTTGTAATGAGATCTGGTGCCCTCTTCTGGCCTGCAGGCATACATGCAGGCAGATCACTGTATACATAATGAATAAATAAATCTTTATATCCTCCATGGTTCTGTGGGTTGCAGTCTGACTGTTCTTTGCTTTATATCTAGAATCCACTTATGAATGAGTATATACCATGTTTGTCCTTGTGGGTTTGGGTTACCTCACTCAGGATGATATTTTCTAGTTCCATCCATTTGCCTGCAAACCTCATGCTGTCATTGTTTTTCTCTGCTGAGTAGTACTTTTGTGTTGTATTTTTGAGACAAATTCTCTTTTTGGTTTAGGACTCACCTATTAGGTTGGCAGGCCACTCGAGGCAGAAGAACCTGCCCATCTCTACTTCTCCAGTGCTGGGATCACAAATACATAAGGCCTGAATTTATTTATTTATTTGTTTGGCTGGTTTTTCAAGACAGGGTTTCTTTGTATAGTTTTGATGCCTGTCCTTGATCTTGCTCTATAGACCAGGCTGGCCTCAAACTCACAGAGATCTGCCTGCCTCTACCTCCTGAGTGCTGGGGTTAAAGGTGTGCACCACCACTGCCAGAATGTGTACCTTTTAATAGGAACTACAGGACAGTTTTGGATAAGCCTCAGGAGGCAGGATCTAAAGACTAGGGGGGCTCTGACATCATCCTCCACATCATGCATTCTAGCAGTCCTGTTTCTCAACTAAGGGCACTGTCTATCTAAATCTGCCCCATGGTCAGGGGGTGCATGCCTGTGACCTTTTGACCGGGAAGGTTCAAGCAGGATTTTGGCAAATTCAAGGCCAGCCAGACAGTATTACTACCCGCTCCCATCAAAACCAACCAGCAGGCACACAGAACTGGCCTCAGACTGTGGGCAGTCATTGCAAAGCTACTGCTGTTTTTTTCTTTCCCCTTCCAACTCTTCTTGGTCTAATCTGCTGCTTTCCACGCTATGGGTATTGTTGATTTTCTTTAAACTTACGTAAGTGTGAGGCAGGGTATTTGGACAGAGGATATTCATGTTCTAATAAATTAACCAGGCTCAGCTAATGGTTTTTGTTATTTGTGCACTTGATCAGACAATAGTCTCATGACCTGCATGTGTACTTCCTATGAGTATATTTAACATAAGAGAGTAACAGACACATTAATTTCTGTTTAAATGGTTTTTGCTTCATTTATATGTTTGCACATGTGCACAAACACATGGCATGACACATATGGAGGTCGGAGGACACCCCGTGGGAGGTGGTTCTCTTCTTCCACCATGTGGGTCCTGGGGATCGCACTCAGGGGTCAGGCCTGGTGGTGCCAGGCCTTTCAATGGCTAAAGCCATTTTGTCCTTCTTATCTCATGGATATGTTCAAAGTCAACTCACCAATCCTTTGAAGCATTCAAAAATAGCGTGCAATGTGTGCGTGTGCGATGTGTGCGTACAGGGTGTGTGTGCCAACATATGTAGAGGTAAAGGGACAACTCTGTGGAGACGTCCACTCCTTCCACCTTATGTGGAGATTGCCTTCAGGCTGCCAGGCTGAGGAGCCGTCACCCGAGGAACCACCTCCCTGGCCCGATTCTTTATGCATGCAGCGTGTTCCCCCTTTTCATATAAAGAAAATTGAAAAAAGCCTCTTCATGTACATGGTCTAGCACATTTCCCCAAGTTTATTTTTGTTTTTGATTAAGTCAAATACAAAAACTTTCATAAAATATTCTACACTCACTAGGAATATTGATAAAGATATTTATTATTTATTTATTTATTCATCCACTTGGAGTTCTTAAGTAAAACAGTGTAATAGAAAATAAGTTAGAAAAGAATGTATATTCCAAAATACTAAAAGTGATCACTTAGAGGCAGTATAAAAATACACAGGATATTGCTATCAGTAAAGTTAACTAAACTGAGGCGCTTGTGTGAGCCCCCAAGCTCACATTCTTACTCAGGCTTCCCCCAAGGCCAGCCACACACCCCTGTTAATCCTGCCCCACTCCAGGCCAGGTGATCCAGAAGTAGTTACTCACTGTGGCATCCACTGGGGGCCCAGGAGTATTGGGGTGGTCGCCCGAGGCCAGCCTGAGAACTGTCCTGAGCTGTCCACAGGGCTCTTGCAGACTCCCACAGTCCCCCACAGGGCAGCTGACTGTGACCCCTCCAGTCCCTCCCTCTCAGTGAGAGAACTACTTCAGAAGCCTCTCCCATCTATGTCGGCTATGAGGAATAGGTTCACAGCAGTGGTCGAAACGCCATGGTTAGGCCACAGGAAATAGACATTTCAGAACCCTAAGAACATTTTGTTAACAATGAACAAGATTTCCTCTTTTTATGTGTCCCTAAAAGCCACAGGCTGTCTGGGCAAGAACGGTTCTATGTGACTTTCTTTGAAGGAGCAAAAACCCCCCAGTCAAGAACAGCGAAGTCCACAGTCTCTGCCACCAGGTGGCGTCATAGACCAGTCCGGAATAACCGGGATCGTGGGCAGCCACATCTAAGATGACTTCTGTGGTGGCCACTCTTCCTATCTTCTCCCTCCTCCTGGCTCCATAGCTGACGACCGGCTGACCCAGAAAAGATGAGGTAGGGCAGGAGAGAGTTTTCTTAGCCCTGGCAAGACAGAAGGAAGACCCAAACACCTTTCTTCTCCTTCTCTTTTAATAGCTAGGATATAAAGACCCCAGAACCAACCACAGTAAGAACAGCTGCATGGTGGCAGGTTCCTTCCAGGGCTATCCTGAGCTTCTGCCACCTGCCGAATTCACAGGCCCCATCCTGGGAGGAAGTGGGGACAGCCATCAGCCCACAGCCTCTCAGAGCTGTTAGAAATGTGTGGTCCCAGTGGAGAGGATTTCCCTTGAGCCAAGATGAGGGTTATTTCTTGTGGAGAAACTTCATTTTATTCCCTAAAAAAGAAGGTGAGAACATCTTATAGGGGAGGGAGAGAGGAAGGCGAGGGTACAGGAAAGCACACATGTGGGGGGGGTTAAGGAACAACTCTGGAGTCGGTTCTCTCCTACCACTTTTTTTGGGTTTTTTTTTGTTTGTTTGTTTTTAGAGACAAACTCTGTGTAGCTTTTGTGCCTTTCCTGGATCTCACTCTGTAGACCAGGCTGGCCTCGAACTCACAGAGATCCGCCTGCCTCTGCCTCCCGAGTGCTGGGATTAAAGATGTGCGCCACCATGGCCCGGCTCTCCTCCCACCTTTACATGGGCTTTGGGAACTGGACTCAGGTCCTCGTACTGTGTACTGTGTACTGTGTGGTGTCTTTAGCCGCTGAGCCACCTTGCTGGTTGCTGAACTCCCGATTTTTCTGCCTTCACCTCCCAAATGCTGGGGGTGCAGGCATGCACTACTGCCAAGCCTGGGCTCTCTTTTTCTCAGGAGGACCTTCCTGCTGATTAAACTGTAGTCCTGATGTTTCTCTTCTTACTTCCCTACCCAGGGGAACTTGCAGGCTGGGTGGAGTCCCACCTATGTCCCGCCCTGTCTGGCCCAGGCCTACTTCCTCTCTTGGGTTCCCAGAAGACTCAGACTGTGGGAGGATGACAGTGAGGCCACCCCAGGGCCTAGGGACAGATGAAGAGAGGCAGTCAGTCTAGCGCCAGCTTCCTGTTTCACTGAGGCTTCCTGGCTCTGGGCACTAAAGTGGTTAAGAGTCCAGGGCGGACAGTGGATCTGAGGCTGGTGACAGGGATCCAGGCCTTACCCAGACCCTTGAGGAACTTATTGACTCCGCTGTGCTCTCCGCTGGGCAAGGTTTCCAGGTACTCCTGGGCTCGGACCTCAAACAGACCTGAGGACGAGACACCCGGGGACATTTTAGATCCTCACCTTTGTGTGTCTGCACACACCTTCCTGGCTGGAACGGGAAAGCGAAGCCGCGCTTCTGAGATGCAGCTCTGCCTATAAACATGCTTGCAAGCATGAGGGTTATGAGGATTTTTACTGTCCTTATAATTGACACCCCCCCCCCAAGAGCTGTAAAGCCCACTCACACATAAGATCCCGTTTCACTCCTGTGATCTTGTTTTTTTTGAGACAGGGGTTCTCTGTGTCCCTGGCTCTCCTGGAATTCATCCTGTAGACCAAGCTGGTCTTGAACTTAGAAGTCTACCTGTCTCTGCCTCCCTGCCAAGTGCGGGGACTAAACACGTGTCTCATCACTCCGGCTCCTGCTACCTTTTTTTTTTTTCCCAATGGTGACTTGTAACCCTGGCTGAAACGCACCTGACAGCTCTTCTGAAGAGGGACCTAGAATAGGCCTGTCCTCTCACACCCTCTAATCAAATCTTTATCAGAGCCTCAAGTATGGCTGCCTGTCTCTCCCGTGGAAATGGCTATGGGAGTGCAGGGCTGAGCTGAGTTCCTAATACCAGAGAAGTCGTCTGGGCTCTGGGTGCCATGCTGCAGAGGTAAGCGCCTTCCCTTCCCAGGCTTAGCTCCCATCAAAACCATCTTTACCAGTATTCCTAGATTTTAGACCCCAGAACGTCCAAGACAATGGACAAAATGGGCCGGACGGTGTCTCCGGCATTTCTCGCTCCTGGCTCCCTTCCTCCCTAGAAGCACGATGGCACCTAGGCAGACAGGGACAGGGAGAAGTTTTCAGAATTCAGAGAAGGAGGAGGGCGAAGAAGGGCTGGCATGGATGGCAACTGAGGCAGGATGTCCAGATTCTGCAGTGCTGGCCCAAGGCCACAGGAACCGGATCAGAGTCTCCTGAATCTTTACCCCTTTACAGTCTCCGGGCAGGAAGAAGGGCAGAGGGGGCTGCAGAGAAGCAGGGAGGGAGAGGCACAGCCTGGGAGGAGAGGGGCAGGCCACGTTCAGCGTTCAGTGTGGCGTGATGGCAGCTCCTGTGGAGGCTGGAAACTGGTACTGCCTGCATCCTTGGCTACCTCTTCCTGCACGCTCTCCAGCCCTCTACCCCCATTGCCCCGGCAAGGCTTTGGTGCTCTAACCTTTGGCATTCTGCCTACGTAGTTCCCGCTCCTGGATGAAGCCACGGAAAGTCTGGGTCTCCATGAAGACCTCCAGGAAGCGTCGCAGGCTCTTAGAGGAGACAGCTTTTCTGAAGGCCTCTCGCTGCAGGCTCCTCTCCTCGCCCGAGGTCAGGAACAAGGAGTAGTGGCCCACAATCTCCACAAAGAATCGGACAAAGGCTTCTGATACCACCTCATTCAAGGGGCTGGACTCAGGGCCTGAGCAAAGGGGCGCAAAGGTCGTAACCGTAAGCTTGGAGGGCCAGAGCCCAAGATAGTCAGCTATTGATTACAGCAACAGCTACTTCCCGCCACAGCTTCTTCCCACCTGTGGCCAGCCAAGAGAAAGGGCCCCTAAAAGTTGTCCTTGCCCCCTCCGAGGTATTTTAGCATCTAGATGGAGAAAGTGGGGAAATTCCCACAATATTGTTGGAATGAAATCCAAATGGAAGGTTGAACCCTGCTTTTTCTCCTCATGCCCTACTTTCTCACCCAACCAGCCAGCTGTTCCCAAGTCCTGGCATTTACCATGCACGCACTCCAGCGGGCCTCCATCCTGGTCACAGGCCAGGTCATTCCTCTGCTCCAGAATGTGTTCCAGGGCTACCTGAAGCTTCCGGGGCAGAATGGAATCCTCGTCCTCCATCTGGAAGGCAGGAGATGCAGGTGGGCACAGCTACACCTGGCTAGCCATGTGCCAGTCCCATCTCTGGGCAGGCAGCTCAGCTCACAGTTTAAACTTTGTGTGTGTGTGTGTGTGTGTGTGTGTGTGTGTGTGTGTGTGTGAGAGAGAGAGAGAGAGAGAGAGAGAGAGAGAGAGAGAGAGAGAGAGAGAGAAAGGTCTCACTGTGTAGCCCTGGCTAGGCTGGGACTCACTACGTAGACCTAGACCAGGCTGGCCTCAGACTTGCAGAGATCCTCCTGCCTCTGCCTTCTGAGTACTAGGATCAAAGAGGTATGCGCCACCACGCCTGGCTTTTTAGTTTTTGTTTGTTTTTTGAGCCAGGGTTTCTGTGTAGCCCTGACTGTACTGGAACTCACTCTGTAGACCAGACAGACTGGCCTCAAACTCAAAGATCCTCCTGCCTTTTCCTCCCCAGTGCTGGGATTAAAGGCATGGGCTACCACCGCCCAGAGCTTTTCTTGTTTTATTAGTGAGTGTGCATGTGTGTGTGTGTGTGTGTGTGTGTGTGAGTGTGTATGGTTTTCTTGTTTCACCACGTGGGTCCTGAGACTTGAACTTAGAGCATTAGGCTCTGGTAAGAGCCTTTTACCCACTGAACCATCTTACATAGCCTCAGCTCCTAGTATAGTAGAAGGGATATGCTTACAGTCAGAAATTTGGGGTTCAAATCCTCATTCTAGCTCTTCTAAGCTGTGAGAGCCTCAGAGCTTTCATTTGTAAGACGGGCCACCAATCAGTACTGGCTTCATCTTAGAGATTACATTTTATACAATTCTCTGTGAAAGTGTTGGGACTCTGTGGGTTCTCAGGAGCTCTTCCCCACCGCCTCTGTCCTGAAGGGCAGCCAGCACCCATGGAGACCTGCTAGGGAGGGTATCAGTGACCTGTGAAGTGCCTTGGCACCTGGGCCTGTGAAGTGACAGCAGCCTGAGCTGGTGGTGCAGGTGACATAATACTCAACCAAAAATAAATGTGTATTAGTCTCTCTTGTAAGGAAAATACTATGACCCATACAGAAACAAACCAAAGTGCTGGGCATGGTGTCTGAAGTCTGTAATCCTAGGAATCTGGGAGCTTAATTCCCAGGCCAGGCTAGCCTGGGCTATAGTCAGACCCTGGCTCAAAAGGCAACATCTAAACAACAAAATCACTGCTGCCACTGCTGCTGCTGCCGCCGCCGCTGCCACCACCACCAAAACAACCACCAAAACCACCACCAGTACCAGCACCACCAAAACCACCACCACCAACAACAACCACCAAAACAACCACCAAAACAACCACCAGTACCAGCACCACCAGCACCACCAAAACAGCCACCAAAAAAACACCAGCACCATCATGAATGTCTGTAAACCATTTAAAATCATTCCATCTGTTTCTAGGATCCTCCTAAGACATACCTAATGTTTTAGTAGGTTTTCCTGTCAATGTTTTTGGGAGGTCAGGCTCTTACTATATAGCCCTGGAAGTTACTATATAGCCCAGGCTGGCCTTTGACTCTCAGAGATCTGCCTAGCTCTGCCTCCCCAGTGCAGGGATTAAAGGCGTGCACCACCACCACCTGGCAAAACACATACACTTTTAATTATTTTATTTCATGTGCACTGATGTTTTGCCTGCATGCATGTTTGTGTGAGGGTGTCAGAGCCCCTGGAACTAGAGTTACAGACAGCTGTGAGTTGCCATGTGGGTGCTGGGAACTGAACCAGGGTCCTCTGGAAGAACAGCAGTGCTCTCAACCACTGAACCATCCCTCCAGCCCCATCCTGTCAATATTTTTAAGATGTGCACACACACAATTTTTTTCTACTTGTTTCTTTTGTCCTTCTCTTACTTTTCTTAGAAAAAAAATATCAGGCTGAGGGAATGATTCGCTGGCAGTTTCTTGTCTAGCATGTTCAAGTCCCGGGCTCCCTCTCCAGTACCAAAACAAATAAGCAGAAAAGAAATGAAAAAAAAGTGTATATATATTTTTTTAATGTCTCTATATCCCAGGCTGGCTCTGAACTCATTACCTCACTGTGTGGCCCAGGTAGCTTTAAATTGAAGGCAATCCTCCTGCCTCCTCCTCTTCTCAAGGGCTGGAATTACATATATAAGCCATACCTAGCTTTTGTCTGTTTTTGAGACAGGGTCTCCTGGAACCCTCCATCCTCCTGCCTCCTCCTCCTCTCTTCTAGGATTACAGGGAGGTACTACCATGCCTAGATGGGTCGTCTTCTTCTTCTTAAAAGTTATTTAATTTAATTTTTTTTTTTTTTTTTTTTGTGGAGCTGAGGATCGAACCTCAGGCCTTGCGCTTGCTAGGCAAGTGCTCTACCACTGAGCTAAATCCCCAACCCTATTTTAATTTTATATGTATGAATGTTTTGCTGGGAACTGAACCCTGGCCCTCTGCAAGAGCAGCAAATGCTCTTAACCTCTGACTCAGCTCTCCTGTGTGCTTTTTAAAAACCTGAGATTTATTTTTTTCAGATGACGTGTGAGTGTATGTCCATGTCCATGCGTGTGAGTTTAGTGCCTGAGGAGGCCAGGCTGTGGAATCCCTCTGAAGATGTTGTTGAAGGTGAGCTGCCTGACGTAGGTGCTGGGTAACGGACTCGAGTTCTTTATAAGTCCAATGAGCAGCATGAACTCTTTACTGCTGACCCCTCTCTCCAGCCCATGTCCCAGTCACTCATTGGTCCAGGCCTTTTTGTGCCTGTCCGGTGGAAACCAGTCTTGGCCAAAGCTTTCCTCTTTGCTGCCTCATCCTCGGCTGGCCTCGGCCTGGGTGGCCCCAGTGTCCAGCTGGGCTAGCAAGTCCAGGCTTGCTAGAGTCTTTCCAGAGCTGGAGGTGAACCCTCTGGCAGAAGCGAAGGCATGGGGGAAGCAGGCTGGGCTGGCTTCCTACTCACCTGTCTGAGGAAGCGGTCATTGATGAGATCGACCACAAGAACCTGCAGGATAGAGGAAAAGGGGCGTCAGTAGGGCTTGGGGAGAAAGTGGAGATGGAGTTTTCTTCCTTCTCAGTACTGCAGGCAGCTGGGGATGGAGAGAACGTGTGTGTGTGTGTGTGTGTGTGTGTGTGTGTGTGTGTGTGTGTGTTCTGACATGGACTGAGGGGTGTCCTACACTGGTGCTGAAGGCCAGGGCACATGTGTCAGCAGCTGGAACCTCAGCCCTGTTCTGACTATGGCGAAGCTTCTGTTTCTTTTTGTCTGTTTATGGACTACTGAGGTGGGGGACAAAAGATGTAAGATGCCCCTACTTTCTGGAGTTCTATTTAACTGTCTACTCCATGTTGGGGATTCACCCTTTTATCCCTGAGCTGTTCACTGAACCTACCAGTTTCCCAGAGGGGTTGGGGGAGAGACCAGGAGTGTGGTCTGGGGGACACTGTCAGGCTACTGGTTGTGTGCCTTTGTAAGTTATAGTTTCGGGGAGGGAGCACCTCTCTCTTCAGTGTGGGTTGAGATGTAGGGCCAGGACAAGGGTGGTATGAGCGAGATGCCTTGTGTACAAAGCTTAAGGGCATGCTTATGTGTCGTCTCTGAGAGTGGACCCTCATGCAGACCCTCGCTTAGGTGGAAGACAGAGGAAGAACAGAGGTTGGATGGTCTGCCTGGCCACAGCTGGAAACAGGCTCTGCCATGTTGAGAGATTCTCATAAACCCCCTGCCTTCACATAATGAAAGTACCAGCATCCCCAACCCTGGGATAATGGAGGGCAGATGGACAGGCATCCTCATCAAATTTGAGCTGAGCAGAATTTGGTGACTGCTGGGGTCCCCTGTACACAGGGCAGGCCAGAAACTATTTAGAGGAAGGGACCAAATAACTGCAGAGGTACCACATAGCATTTCCTGCCTTGTGCACTGATCTATAAAAGCCTGGGTGCTATTACAGCCATGTTATGGTTTTATTTTGGGTGCCTTGTTATGTAGCCCAGGCTGACTTCAAACTTGAGATCCTCCTGCCTTTGGCTGGTAAGTGCTGGGGCACGATGGTATGACCACAGGGTGTGTGTGTGTGTGTGTGTGTGTATGATGCGCGCGTGTGCATCACAGCATACATGTGGAAGTCAGAGCATACCTTTCTGAGGGGGCTGAACTCAGTTATCAGGCTTGGTACTGAACCATCTTGCCAGCCACACCCCATGCTTTTTTAAGTGACATAACTAAGTCCCTGCCTCCTCCTTCTTCTTTTTGTTTTTGTTTTTTTGTTGTTTTTCGAGACAGGGTTTCTCTGTGTAGCTTTGTGCCTTGCCTGGATCTCGCTCTGTAGCCCAGTCCCTGCCTTCTTTGTCATCAGTTCAAGCACAGATTCCAGTCACTGTTTTCTCCGATCAGTGTGGGGAGACAGGAGGATGGGGCAGATGGCTATGTCTGATGTCAGGGCTGCTTACACAGGCCATTTCATTTAGAGGGGAAATGGTGCTTACAGTCACCAAAGGGCTGAGGGATGAGACTCTGGGAAGGACCTGTCACAGAGAAAGCCCTGGCATCTTCCCACTTCTGCCCAGGACTCCCCTGCTCTCTGTGTGCCCCGAGGAAGGAGGGGAGGGTGCAGGGACCCGGGGCTCACCTCTTCCAGTGGCAGCTCCCTGAGCAGTGGCAGCGAGCTGGAGAGCAGCCCGATGAGGAAGGGTGTGGGTGAGCACACTATGTCAATCATGGCCGGTGGTAACACTGGGATGTAGGTGTGCTGCCAGCTGAAGGGGTAGATGAGTGCCACCATCGCGTGGCAGCATGTGGACAGTGTGCTGCGGGGGAACACAGAGAGAAAAGGCCGGTTCAATGTGGGTAATGGTGGGGCTTCCAGAGTGGGGGCCAGAGAGAAGGGCTGGGACTCAGCCAGTTCTCAAAGACCACAAGCAAACGGCCAACACTACAAAAGTGTTCAGCCTCCCCACCCATCAGAGAAGCCAGAACTATGCTGAGATTCCCTCTTACCCGTCAGAACGGCAGTCATCAGAAAAGCATGGCAAAAGCACCTGCCCACAAGTTGAGCTTGTTCCAGAACCCACAGTGAAAGGAGACAACAGGTCCCGAGAGCTTTCCTCTGATGAGCACATGTGCAATGCACATATATGCTAATATACAATATAACAATAAACAAAAAAATTGTAAAAAAAAAAACCCAAAAAACAAATAACAGCCGGGTGTAGTGGCACACATTTTTAATCTCAGCACTCAGGAGTAAGAGTGGCTCTCTGTGGGTTCAAGGCCAGCCTTGGTCTTCATGGTGAGTTCCAAGATAGCCAGAGACACATGGAGATACCCTGTCTCAAAAAAAACAAAACAAAACAAGCAAAACCCCAAATAACAAATGCTGTAAGAATCTGGACAAAAGGAACCGTTTTTACACTGTTGGTAGACAATCACCTGCTATACAAGTCAGTATGAGGTTCCTCAAAAAGCTAACAATACCTCTACCACATGACCAGCTCGTCCACTCCCATGCATGGACCCAAAGGACTCCAAACCAACATTTCACAGAGACCTTTGCATCTGGATGTCTACTGAGCCCTATTCACAAGAGCTATGTTGTAGAATTAATCTCTGTGTCCAAAAACAGAGGATCAGATAAGGAGACTGTGGTATATATACAATGGAGGCCTAAAAATCTTTTTTATTATTATTATTTTATTTTTTAGATTTTAAATTTTATTTTTGGAGTCGGGTCCCCTGGAACTGGAGTTATGGACAGTTGTAAGCCACCATAGGGTGCTGGGAACTGAACTTGGGTCCCCTGTAAGAGCGAAAAGTTCTCTTGATCACTGAAATTAAGACTCTCTGGCCCCTTTAATTTTTTTTTTTCAGCCATATAGAACAAAGTTGTATTTTTTTTTTCAGGAAAATGGATGCAACTGGAGATAATCATATTAAAGAAGTGAGCCAATAACAGAGAGACAACTATGTTTTGCTTGTGGTTTCTGGACTTTATGTAGACACGTAAGAATCATGCATGTATGTATGACATGAAAGCAGAATAAAACTGTCTGGGGAGACAACTAACGGGTGGGAGATGGGAGGAGGGGAAGAGAGAGCAAGAGGGATGGGAAGAGCAGACTCCAAACAATGTGTGCTTATGTGAGAATCAATTTTTAAAAACATCACTGCCTCTGTCTAGCATATTACATCCCTTGGTCCCAGCGTGACTCATGGGAGACGCTTTAAGATGCCATAAGAGCCGGGCAGTGGTGGCATACGCCTTTAATCCCAGCACTCAGGAGGCAGAGGCAGGCAGATCTCTGAGTTTGAGGCCAGCCTGGTCTACAGAGTGAGATCCTGGAAAGGCGCAAAGCTGCACAGAGAAACCCTGTCTCGAAAAAAAAACAACAACAACAACAACAACAACAACAACAAATATGCCATAAGAAACAGCTACAGGGGTTGGGGATTTAGCTCAGTGGTAGAGCGCTTGCCTAGCAAGTGTAAGGCCCTGGGTTCGGTCCTCAGCTCAGGCAAAAAAAAAGAAAGAAAGAAAAGAAAAAGAAAGAAACAGGCACAGGGACTGACCTAAGCCCTGGGAGACTATTATGGAAGAACTTTACATAGGAGGCCATAGGTTCCACGCCCAGCACAGCAGAAATGAGCAAGTAAAGTCCTTTTATACGAAAGATCTGTCTCATGCAGTCCAAGGTGTCCTTGAACCCTCTATGTAACTTCCCAGCATGACCCTGAACTACTACTACCCTCTGAGTGCTGGGATTATAGGTCTGTGTGTACACCCCAGGCCCCAGTTATGAGGTTCTAAGGGTCAATGAGGTTCAGGGCCTTGTGAATCCTAGGCAAGCACTCTAGTAACCAAACTACATCCACAGACCTGTACACATCAAAGCAATCTCAAGTAATGGTTTCCCTTTTTAACCTACCAGTACAAAGGATGGCACCTAGGGCCTTTTTTTTCTTTTTAAAGAAAGGCTTTCAAGGGTCCTAGGCTGGCTCAAATGTGCTATGTTGCTGAGGATGGTTTTGAACTCTTGATCCTCATGGCTCCACCTCTCAGTGCTGGATTGAGAGAGTGCAGGGATTAGAGGTATGCACCCCCCACCCAGTCATTTATGCGTTTCTGACTCCAGGGAAGTTTTAGTGTCATATGATTTAGATCTGGAAGCAATCTTGGCGATAGCATTCACATTCACTTTTAGGAACAGGGTCTTGCTAGGCTGTGCAGCTTAGTCTGACTTTAAACTGGAGACCCTCCTGGGTCACCTTCCAGAGTTCTGGGACGACACACCTGGTTTTGCGGTGTACCTGCTTTTGAATTTTGTAGCAAAAGACACTGAGCCCTAAGAAGTTTCAACTCCAGGGCAGCTATGGATCAGGAGTCCAGGAAGGCAAGTGCGTGGGTGTGTGTGTGTGTGTCAAGGAGCTGGGGGAGGGTTGGGGTAGAAGGTGGGTGGGGAGAGGAAGGAGACTCAGAGAGACAGGCACAAGGGAGGGCGGCCACAGGAGAAGAAAGGTACTTGTCCTTCTCCCCAAATCAGAAAAAAGACCAACTGTCCTGAACTCATCCTCAGAAGAACGCTGCTCTCTCCCTGCGGCTACAGCCCTGTAATGCCCGTAAAGCTGCTGGGCCAGCGGGGGCTTCTGGGAGGCGGACTTCAGCTGCACTGACCACAAACCAGGAAGGGAAGAGGAGGTCTGACTAGGAAAAACCACCATCCACGCTGACGCACAGGGCAGATGAAGAGGCTGCAGAAGGCAGGCCGAAATCACTCTGAATTAGAATGCTCTGAGCTAAAGGACTGTATTCATTTCTGCCTTGTAGTGCCAGGGCCTGAACCCAGGGCCTCATGCATGCTACATCCCAGCCCTGTATCCAGTTCTGAGGAGGATGCAATGGGGTAACCTGTTGGCCACATAGGTAAGGACTGCCGCTCACCGCCATTTCTTGAAAGGAGTCAGGATTTTCTCTGCTTAATGGTGAGAACTGAAGGGGACCCCCCCACACAACCCCGAGCACGTGACTGGCAGGTCTGGCTCTTCTCCCCCATTCCCTCTGCCTGCCTAAAATTGTTAGACTACATTCCCGAAGCTAGCCTCCAAGGTCTGTCCCCCTTTCTCTTGTTCTTCCCCCTTCTTCCTCGTCCTCTAGCTCCTGCCTTTGTCTCTTACCCCTGCCCTCTGTCCCTCTGGGGCAAATGAATCTCCTTTGTGCTGAGAACTTGGTCTTGGGGGTCCTAAGCAGCGACTTTTCCTACCAGAGCCTTTATCACAGCTGAGGACCAAACATTCCCACACCTGGTTACCAGTAACACCTAGTTAGCTGGACAGGAGGGAGGGAGCACAGAGCACCCAGACAGGACGACCAACAGGCAGGAAGCCTTCAGATACCTCATCCTCCTTGCTCCAGCCCAGGCACTACTTTCAAATATTCTGTTCTGGGCAACATGGAAAGGAACGGTTGGATTCTGTAAATACAGAGGTAGTGGCCGCTCTTTCCTCTAACCTAAGTGGCAGAGAGGAAGTGAAGGGCCCTGAGCACAGCTTGTATGTTTTTCCCAATGACTGCAGTAAGTGCTGATGGAATTTTGTGTGCATGGGCGGGGCACAGGGTGGGTGCTGCAAGGAAAAAGGGGGGACCCTTGGAGAAGCCCGGGGCAGAGCCTGAGCAGGCGCCTCACTGAGCACTGGCTGTTGCAGAAGAGGCAGCATGTGTGAAGAATGGCCAAGGAGAACCCCCTCACAGCTGGCTCCCATTACTTCGGGGGCTGGAGGAACTGCTAAGCTCCTACAGCTGTGACCAATTGTGCAGGGTGGGGGAGGGAAGCGGATGCCCCAGTGGGAAGGTGGCTGGGTCAGAGGGCTCAGTGATGGACGCAGGTGAGAGGGGTCAGGTCAGAGATGTTTAGTATCAGGAGGTGGTTCTTAAGGGACGAAGCATTGTTTTGGAACATCAGGCCATGTCTGTGAGTATTAACATCTGGAGAAGATGTTTTAATTCTGGGTGCATCTCTCCCGCTGCACAGCACTTCCAAGAGGACTGAAGGGCAGAACTCAGGTTGTCCTGCACATAATGAAACTTCTCAGAGAGCAGGACCGACATGTTTCCCTGACTGCACCTTTAACTCTCTCGTAACATGTCACTGAATTAAAAGGCACACAGGCTGGCCCTCAAGAGGGCTGGCTCTGTTTGTCATGTTACTTCAGGAAGAGCCAGGCCTCACCCTCGTCCCCCATGAAAGATGTGAGCAACTTAGAAGAACCCCAGTGTACCCCTCCAGCTTTAGCACCCACAAACTCTCAATCTGTACAAGGTGGCACATCCAGGGGCTAGAAATGGAAACTTTCTCCTAGGGCCACAAAATGAGTCAAGGTATCACAAGGTAAGGCTTGTTAGCATGCCTGGGTCAAAGTATGATGGTGAAGCCTCACTCAGAGGAACTATCAGATAACCCTGATATCTGTGAGGGTCTCATCTACGTAAGGAAGTCCCGAAGGGGAAGAAGGCCTGACAGAGGCAGCATGACCTGGGTGACTCTAAGGAAAGAGCTGGACCATGTCCCAGCCAAGGACACTAGTGATGGGTTAGAGGACAACAGCATTTATGTATGGCTTTGTTAGCCTCTAAATTGTGCTCTAACGGCTATCTTCCTTTGGAAGATTACAAATCAAAGGAGTTTGTATTTAGTCAGAATGTACCCTTCCCCTGTTGAGACAGGGTCTCATATATCCCAGGACGCCCTTGAACTATGTAATGAGAATAATTTTGAACTTCTCATCCTCCAGCTCCCTGGTAGTATTGGGATTATAGGTGTGGACTACCATGCCTGGTTTTATTAGGGTCCCCATGCTGGGGACTGGAACCCAGGGTTTAGTGCATGCTTGGCCAGCACTCTGCCAGCTAAGCTGCATCTCCAGCTTGTGACACTTAGTAATTGTTTTCAGTGCTGGGAATAGAAGCCAGATTCTCAGAAATGCCAGGCAAGTACTCTACCAGGGCGCTATTTTCCTCAGCCCGCGACTTGATAATGTACTGTCGTGCCGTTAAAATAGTTTCTTTCCACAGGGCTTTGCTAAATTAGACTCTTGTCAACCACCCTGAGAACCTGCTGGGTCCTCAAAGTGTAGTACTTTGGGTGCCAGAGCACAAAGGTAGTGGGTACCGACCGCCACTGCTTGTAGACAGACAGGCCTGGAGACGGCAAACACTGTTTGTTGAATGCAGCTGGTTCTAGAGGACACACAGGACCTCACTGAGGCTTATGGAAACCGAGTAAAATTGAACCAAGAGGAAGAAACCAAAGAATGAATACATACAGCTACACGTGAACTTATTTGTGAGTTATCCATGTGCGAAACCCAAGATTCAAACACCATTGGTCAAGATTTGATCATCTCATCCTACTCATCATTAGCTACTAGATGAACCCTCAGCTTATGATTTTTTTTGTACTATAAAAAGACAGAGGGCTGGAGAGATGGCTCAGCGGTTAAGAGCACTGACTACTCTTCCAGAGGTCCTGAGTTCAATTCCCAGCGATCACATGGTGGCTCATAACCATCTGTAATGAGATCAGGTGTTCTCTTCTGGCCTGCTTACAGAAGCAGAACACTGTATACACAATAAATAAATAAATCTTAAAAAAAAAAGGGGGGGGGGGGTTGGGGATTTAGCTCAGTGGTAGAGCGCTTGCCTAGCAAGTGCAAGGCCCTGGGTTCGATCCTCAGCTCCAAAACAAAAAAACAAAAAAAGAACACTTTGCCATCTAAAACTTTTATACAAAGTTGCTTATGTACAACACTCGCTCCATCCTGATCTATAGGGTTAGCTGAAGCTTTTCAGATCTGAAATTAGTAAATAAAAAACAAAATGTTTATCATAAAGGAAATGAGATGTGTGTAGGGAAATATTTATCTGAGTTGTTATGGTAACAGACGAGCTATCACAACAGCATTCTTTGCTTTCCATCTGTCAAGCTCAAGCTTGACAGAGCCTTTAGAAACACTCAATGTCCACCCTAAAGATGAAACAGAGCAAAAATGTTATTTTAAATTTGATAGGTTTTTGGCTCAACTTAAAACCCTTCTGTAACTCAAGAGTGTTTGCCACCAACTCCCGGCAAGTTCCTCTCAGACTCCACAGCAAAGATAACTGAATGCATTGTGTGTGGGAGAGTGCTGGGGGCAGCTAAGGCCCGCCAGGGATGTCACAGGGCCACTCCCTGGGCTTGCCATATATCCTGTTCTCATGCTCTGCTGTGGCCCCACTGAGACTGGGGCACAGAAGGCAAAAGGGAGAGGCTTCCCCACTGTCAGCTAACCAGGACTGGAGTCCACGGGTGTTCAGAGAGGAGAGTCTCAGACGTAGGCACCAGCTGGGATGCTAGTGACTTTCTTCTCGGAAGCTTTCAGCTCAAGAAACTTGCAGCCAGCCCGTTCCCCAGGCCCTTGTTTGCTAAGGCCTGGACAGAGAACCTTCAGTTCCCTATGGCTACTACCCCATAAATCATACAGAAAGGAATAGATCCTTCCACCAGGCCTATGAATCAGAGAACCAGGAGGGTCAGAGGTTTCTGACCCACAGAGTCTGGTCATTCAGATCTGAGAGAGACCTGGAGGACTCCCAGTCACACCCACCCACTGAGGCCTATGTTGGAAGGACACCGAGAGAGGGAAGGAAGGTTCTGGAGAAAAACATTCAGCTTTCCTAGCCACAAAAGAAAGGAAAGGAATCTTCTTCTTTTTCAAGACAGGCTCTCGCTATGTTGACAAGACTAGTCTGAAACTCAAAACCGTTCTTCCTCAGTCTCCTGCTATTGGGATCACAGGCTGCGTGCACCACCATACTCACACAGGGTCTGGATGGCCCACCTGACAGAGGTGCTCTGCATTCCTGTGGATACACAGGGCTCCGGAGTGTCTTGTCACTGTCCCTCCAGTGCACTGCAGCTCCTGGCTCCCTCCGTATTTTCTCCATTGTTAGGCATCCCTTCTACACCTGGCTTCCTTCAGCAACGTGAGCTAAGCTCTGTGCCTCTCAGGCTCCTGACCCGGCACCTATGTGACATGGCGTGAGCAGGCTGCACACTTAGTCCTCAGGCCCCACATATGTGATTATTCTTTTTTTAAATAAAAAATTATATTTATTATTATTATTTTTTCAAGACAGGGTCTCTCTGTGTAGTCCTGGCTGTCATGGAACTCTCTCTGTAGACCAGGCTCACCTGGAAACTCACAGAGATCCACCTGCCTCTGCCTCCTGAATGCTGGGACTGAAGGTGTGGGCCACCACATCTAGGTTAAATTAAAAAATGTACGTGGTATTTTGCTTGCATGTATTCTGTGCATCATGTGTGTACCTAATGCCTGTGGGGCCCAGAAGACAGCACCATGCACAGTGCTTGAAGAAGCCAGCAGAGGGCATTCCCTGTAACTGTTGTGAGCCTCCATGTGGGTGCTGGGAGTCTTCCTCTGGAAGAGCAAGTGCTCTTAGCTACTGAGCCATCTTTCCAGCCTGTGCTCATTGTTTTCTTTCTTTCTTGTTTTGGAAACTGGCTCTTACATAGCCCAGGTTAGCCTCAAATGCCTTGTGCAGCTGAGAATGAACTTGAACTTCCAATTCTCTGGCCAACACCACCTACATGCAGTGATGACAGGTGTGGGCTGCCACAGCCAGTCCTCAGTGTTGTGGATTGAAACCAGGGCTTTGTGCATGCCAGGCAAACTCTGCCAACTGAGTACCCCTCCACCCCTGTGTTCATCTCTCCAGTTCGGTTTTGTTCTCTTCCTAGACGTCACTATTTGCAGGAGAGAAACTTCTGCCTACAACATCATCCATTTAAATCTGCACAGGACTAGTGTAATATGGATAGCAAATTTACTGGGCAACAGGGAAAACATCGTGAGCCATGTTTAACAGCAACAGTGTCTGCCTGCAGGGAAAACAGGACAATGGAGCCCAGAAAGTCACTCTCCAGGGCTCAGTCAGTCCCTGTGCCCTACAAATGTGGAGACCCAGGATGAAGGGCTGAGTGTGCAGGATCCTTCCTGCTCTGGGAAAAAACCCCCAGTGTGATCTGAGAGGGTGTACATGTGTGAGGCTGTGAAGGGACTAAAGTTCAATTTAAGATGTGATGTAGCTGCTGGGCGGTGGTGGTGCATGCCTTTTATCCCAGCACTCAGGAGGCAGAGGCAGGCGGATCTCTGTGAGTTCGAGGCCAGCCTAGTCTATAAGGTGAGTTCCAGGACAGCCAGGACTGTTACACAGAGAAAAAACCCTGTCTCCAAAAACCAAAACCAAACCAAAACAAAACAAAAAAGTGATGTAGCTCAGTTGGTAGAGTTCCTTGCTTAATAGCTTGCGAGAAGCCTTGGGTTCTATTCCACATAAACTGGGCTTGGTCGTGTATGCTTATAATTCTGGCATCTGGGAGGTGGAGGCAGAAGGATCAAAAGTTCAAGGCTATCCTCAGCCATATAGAGTATTTGAGGCCAGCATAGGATACTTTACATGAGACAGTGTCTCAAAAATAAGTAAATAATAAAAGTGCAATTAAGACAGTTTATACACACAGGCATATGTGCACACTAGTTACTATAAAGCCAGGCTCTGGCCCCAAAGAGGGCATAAAAATTAGTCATATTCCTGCTGCCCTCCCCACCCCTACAAAAATCTCCCTCTATGGCATCCAACATCTGTTGCAAAAGCCACCATATGTGTTCACAGTGAGTAGATCTCCAAGAGCAGAATGTCAGACCCCACGGAAGGTAAGGTGAGGAGAAAAACTCCAAAGGCCCCCCTGGAGAACTAGCTGAGGCCCGAGAGCAGAGACCACTCAGGAGCATGGAGATCTGCTTAAGGGGGCTGGCCAGGGTCCAGTGTGCCCACTCAGAAATCTGTCCGGGGCAGAGGCAGGTGGGTGGTACTCTTTTCTGACACTTTGGTAGAATGTTTCCCCAGGTCTTCTAACACTCAGAGCCCACGCTGGCTGCTGGCTAGGCAGACACTTTCTCCCCACCTGTCCCTCTTGTCCCCTTCACTGTCTCTGATCAGAAAATTCATACTTGATGCTTGGAGCCCGCTCAGCTCCAGACACTCACGATCTGAGGCATTCTCTCCAGCCTGGCCTCCCTTGGCCTAACATCCACATCCTAGAAGGAAGTTCCCTACGAGCTGTGTCTCCAGCTCCACTCTTGGAAGGTTCTGGATTTATTTATCTGGTCTCCACTTGTTGCCAAGACCTTTCTGAAATCCACCTTTCCTTCCTCCCTCAAGTCCAAGCCTTGAGAATCCAAGGGAATGGGGGCTGTTAGGGAGCGGGGGTGGGCCTTTCATGGAGACAGTTACCACAGAGCTGATGAAACCTAATCCCGGTCACTAAAGGGCCATTAGTCATCCCTGGCTTCCAGGGCCCCAACATTGAGAACTCTGTCTGAATTCCCCAGTGCCCAGGAGCTTGGAGAGCTACCAGCACCAGCTGCAGGCACAGGACAGGGCCACCCGCTTCCTGAGCTGACAGCAGAGCACAGGGAACATAGTAATGGAGACATTTAAAAGTGAATAGGAGCTCAGGTGAATAGGAGATGGGGACAGTCAGGGAATAGCCAAATGTTAATTGTCCAAAGAAGGGTATCACACAGGTGACCAGATGGCTACAGTGGAGGACATGGCGGGACGCTTGCTCCCCATGAATCCCACGTTGGAACATGTCTTTTCATTCCTCTGTCCCGTTCTCCTCCCTCTTCTGTCCCCTCTCCACAGCTCAGTTTCCTCTCCAGACTACGGGCAGTGCTGCTGTTCCTGTGAGTTCCCGGCATGTCTTCTTCCCCGATGGCCTCTCGGGTGGCCCCAATCCTGGCCCTTCCTGGGTGGCAGCCACCGCGGATACTATTCTCTCAGTTCAGAGAAGGCCAGTATTTTGGGAGAAAAAAAAGTGTTTTTTCACATACATTGACTGTGTGGGGCGAGCATGTGTGCACACAGTCGCAGAAGCCAGAGAACAACTTGCAGGAGTAAGTTCTCTCCCAGCACTACGTGGGTCCTGGGGGTTGAACTCAGGCTGTCTAGCTTGGTGGCAGGCTCCGTTATCTGCTGAGCCCAAGTCAGTGGTTTTATTTGTTTTGTTTTTTAAAGAAGGTCTCACTGTGTGGTCCATGCTGCCCTGACTTCACAGAGATCCACCTGCCCCAGGCTCCAGAGTGCTGGGGTTAAAGGCCTGAAATGGTGAAAATGCAAGGATTTTTTTCCTGTGCTAGAAGTTCAGGATCAATACAAATTCTTATTTCTGTCTGGATTTTCTTTGATTTGTGATTGTGGCCTTTTGGATTCAGAGAATGTGATCATTGGACTATGGGTGGCATCCTATGGGGCAGGTGTGTGTAGGTGTGCGTAGTCTCTGTGTGTGTGTATGTAGTCTCTGTGTGTGCATCTGTCTGTCTGTCTGTGATTTGTGTGGCTTAGATAAGTCTGCACTTTCACCTAGTCTCGTGGTCTTCCCTGAGCCGCTCCTTGTCCCCTCTGCCTGCCCATCTTTTCCTGACCAACCTTCTTCTCCACTCCAGTCAGTGAGCTGCCTCACTGCTCCTGAAGCCATGTTCAGCCTCTCCTGACTCCTCCCCTTCATACAGATGGCTCCTTCCGCCTGCAACATGCTCTTGGGCTTGGTACTAGGTCAGTCCTACCCTTTGCCATGAGCTCACGGCTCTAACAAGGCCTCTCTACATGGTATCATGCAGACTGCTTACTTCTTGGTCCCCCACTGGAACGAGAACTCTGGAGGGCAGGTCCACATACCTTCCACCTTGGTTTCCCTCACACACAAAAGTTCACAGTGCACTACACGGGTATGGCCCACATACCAGAGAAGCACATGTAGCACACAGTCCTCTCTCCCTTTACCCCAGGAATGGCCTCACAGGCCTCCAGGTCATCCTCTTTCCCCGGGACCCAATCTCTACACCCTTGAGAGTCTAAGACTGGCATCATTTACACATACTATCAGAAGCAGCAGAGCTTGGTACCTGAGTTTGTCTGCAATGAAGATGACCCTCCTTTCCAGAAGCAGGGAGGCAAAAACACTGACCAGGTGCCGGACACTGAGGGAGGAGAACAGTGACTCAAAATCCACATGCTCCAGCCGGGAGTCCAGGGGACGGCACAGCTCGATCACCTGCCAGGAAACAGAGGCAGCTATGAAGGTGGGCTTACACCGCACGCCTCCCTGGAGACAAGGAGGATGGAGGGCCCTTGGCCATGAAATGAGCTCCTCCTGGAAGAGCTTATCTGGATGCCCCTTGGGTGGTTTATGTTGAAAACTGACCTAGCCTCAAAGTCCTGGGGGAAATCCTGTCTCCTAAAGGCCTGTTATGCTGGAAGAAAATCCCAGGCATGTAGCCCAGGCTGGCTTCAAATTTTCCATGTAACCTAGGCTGGCCCTGAACTATTTATTTATTTGTGTGTATGTATTTATTAAATTGTCTGTGCATGATGTGTGTATGAGTGCAGGTGTGCATGTACCAAGGCACATACATGTGTGGAGGTCAGGGGACGATTTTCAGGAGTCAGTTCTCCCCTCCCCCTGTGGGTTCCAGAGATCAAATTCCAGTCATTGGCTTGAGCACCAAGTGCTTTTAAGGAAAAAAAAATTAAATTATCTTTTATGTGTATGGGTGTTTTTGTTTGCATGTATGTGCACCATGTAGATACAATGCAGTACCCACAAAGGCCATCAGATCTTCTGGAACTGGAGTTACAGATGGATGAGTCACCATATAGGTGCTGGGAATTGAACCTGGGTCCTCCAGAAGAGCAGCCAGCACTCTTCTCCAGCTCCTATGTCCTTGAACTCTTGATCCTCCTGCCTCCACCTTCCGGAGGCTGGGATTATAGGTGTGCACTACCGTGCCTGCCACATGCCAATCACTTCTGTGTGTTCCTGGTTTTTAAGCTTGCTGTGTGTATCGTCTTATTCCTCACTTGCTCACATGACCTGGATTTATCACAAGTTGCATTTGTGAGTTTCTAAGCTTCTGTAAAGAGCTGACTTCTGTAAAGTGACATCAGTGTGAGAAGTTTACCTTCTACCATAGCACAGTGCTCTCCCCATGCTGGGGCTCCCTCACTCCTAACCTTGGCTACAATCTCATAGCCCAGCTACTACACCTGTGTGGGGTAGTTTTGTGTTCCCAACAACTGCTCAGTGCTGGAGAACTGGGTTGATGCGGTATGTCCCCGATACACCCTCCCCTCTTCTGTGTCTAGAAGCAACTGGTTTACAGCAGAGATCCCAGGTCGGAAGGGACCAGTGTTCTGATGTTTGCAGGGCTATATGACGTGAAGAACAAGATGAGAATAAGGTTCCTCATCAGGTCTCAGGGTCTGACCAAGTAAATGACAGGCTTTGACGCCTAGGGTAAATAGTAAGTAGTATCCAAGACGGTCTTCACTGAAAAGGACAGTTCAAGTTATAAACTCAGGAAGTAATGCAGACTCAAAATGTGAACAGATCCAAAGAAGACTGATGACTATGGGCTTCAAAAAAGAAGCCACGGACACACAGCGCATGTCTGGGAAAAACCGCATGCTGTACTGCATGGCTCTTGTGGGTTGCCTCCTGGAGCTGAGCCTGGGCTGGATAGACTGCACTGAGGGTGGGGTTTATGAGGCGTGATCAAGGAAACCACTGAGCTGGATGCCCTGCTGAAAGACAGCCTGTCCAGCCACAGGGACTTGGCTGGCTGGGCCACCTGTTCTCCTGAGAGAGGAAACGAGGCTGACAGCTTACCTCCGTCCCTGATCCTGGCAGGAAGTTCTTGATGATGATAGTTTTGCCCAGGGCTGGGAAAGGGGCTTCCATGACGCTCCTCATGAGGGGCTGCACCAGGGCAGGGGAGATACCTCTTCTCTTCTCCACCTCGTCCAAGATCTACGAGTCAGAAAAGCAGCTCAGCTCTTCTGAAGTCAGGCGGTCAAGGTGTGCTCAGTTCCGGTACAGTGGGCCTGCCAGTGACTCAAGAATTCCGGGGATGGAGGGGTGGGAGGGAGCTCATGAGGAGCTGTTGACTCCTGACTCTACAGGACACTGGCCCCTATGCTTTTCTCTCTGTGTCCCTTTATGTGACTTTGTAGTTCATACTACATATTAATATGGGAAACCACAGTTTCTTCTTGCTACTCTGACATGTGACTTACTGGGTCACTACAGGCACAATTTTTATTCCTGTGCTTGAGATCCAGCCAAGGGCTTTGTGTGTCCTCGGGATGGAGCTACAACCCTGACCCACCCACCCTCCCTCCCTCCCTCCCTCCCTTTGTTCCTCTGTCTCTGTCTCTTCTTCAGGACATAGTTCTTAAACACCCCCCCCCAGGGGCGCTCTCTCTCTCTCTCTCTCTCTCTCTCTCTCTCTCTCTCTAGTCTACCCTTGGACTTGAACTAGCAATCCTCCTGCCTCAGCCTCTCCAGGGCTGGAATTCACTCTTATTTCTTGAACCACTGATGAGGGAGACTGATGAGAAGCGGAGAGAGCTACGAAACGGTGAGGAAAATAGCAAGAACATGACTAAACGTGGCAGGAGATGGGGCGCTGTTTCCTGGGGCCCTCTGGCCAGTCTTGTTCTCCCACCCCAAGCTCTCACCTTTGAGAAGAGGCTGAAGCATCCCAGGCGGCTGACAATGCAATAAACTTCTGGAAGCCGCTTCCCTTTGCCTCCAGGCTTTTTGGGAGAGAAATACGAGGACATCCTGAGTATCAGCGTCAGGAGAGAAAGAACCCTAATGTTCTGGAGCTATCATGTGAGGTAGTTACTCACCATGACCCTATTTCACCATTCAGAAGTCTGTGAGACTATTTTAAAAATACCTGTTGCATTTATGTATTTGTGTGGACGTGTACATGCATGCCATGGAACACAGGTGAAGGTCAGATGACAACTTGCAGGCCAGGTCTCTCTTTTCTTTTTCTGGTGCTTTCCAGACACGGTTCTCTGTGTAGTTTGGTGCCTGCCCTGGATCTCACTCTGTAGACCAGGCTGGCCTTGAACTCACAGAGATCCGCCTGGCTTTGCCTCCCGAGTGCTGGGATTAAAGGCGTGAGCCACCACTGCCCAGCCCAGTTCTCTCTTTTCTAAGATCAAGTCAGATACCCGGGAACCTGAGTATGGATGGCTGTGAGCCGCCAGGTGCATTTTGGGAACCAGATCCGGGCTCTTTGTAAAAACAAGTGCTCCAAGCCCCCAAGCCAGCTCTCCAGTTCCTGTGGATTCCAGGGATCAAATGCAGGTCATCAGGCTTGGCCGCAAGTGCTTTTACCTCCTGAGCATCTTGCCAGCCCTATTTGACTCACTGGAAGGCCCCAAGGTCAAGGGTGTAATGCATGGGTGATGAATGTGGTTTTGGGACCATCAGGTCAGGTCCCAAATGAGAAGTTATTTCAGAAATCCCTTTTGAGAAATCACTTTCAGCTACTTTTTAAGAGACAAGGACCAGTCAATCTCAAAGCTTTAAAGCAACTATAGTAATACAGGTATCACTCCACTTAGTCTCTTCTTATCCATGCTTTTTATCCATTAATTCAATAAATATTAAACATTTAAGGTGTCATGTATTAGCAGCCCCCATCCCCCCTCTTTCTTGCAATGGCTGGAGATGAAAAACAGGGCCACCGCTGACCTACATCCCTACCCCTTTTAAGCACATTTCTATGCCTGGTGTACTTGGAGGTCAGAAGAATGAGCTGGATGCTCTGGAGCTGGGGTAGGGATGGCTGTGAGCCACCAGGTGTGTTCTGGGAACCAAATTCAGGTTCTTTACGAAAGCAACAAGTGCTCCAAGTCCCGGAGCCAGCTCCCCAGGCCCAGTGTCTGACCTTTTTTTTTTTTTTTTAAGATTTATTTTTATTTATTATTTTTTATGTACATTGGGGGTTTGCTTGCATGCATGTCTGCGTGAGAATGCCAGCTCCACTGGAACTGGAGTTACAAACAGCTGTGAGCTGCCATGTGGGTGCTGAGAACCTTTGTCCTTGGAAGAGCGGCCAGGGCTCTTAACTGCTGAACCATCTCTCCAGCCCTGAACCTTTCCTTCTTAGCAGCTATTCTGAACGTTCTCACTCAGCAATCAGGGTCTGTTTAGCAATGTTTTATCACAAAGGAAAACTGGCTTAAGGACAGAAAGGTCTTTAATTTGCCGGTAAAAAAAAAATCAATGAAGCACTTTCTTTTGTGTGTGTGTGTGTATGTGTGTGTGTGTGTGTGTGTGTGTGTTTTCAAGACAGGGTTTCTTTGTGTAACAGCCCTGGCTGTCCTGGAACTTGCTCTGTTTGAGTTTGAGGCTAGCCTTGAACTCCACAGAGATCAGCCTGCCTCTGCCTCCCAAGTATCAGGACCAAAATGTGTGCCACCAAGCCAGGCAATGAAGTATTTTCTTTTTCTTTTTTTCTTTTTTCTTTTTTTTTCAGCTTTAAAACAAGTTTATTGAAGAAAGGCAACCAATTTCAATTTGTTGATAAAAAAAAATATAACATTCCTTTCTGTTGTGTACTAAAGGTCATGAAGAGAAGAGAGTCACATGCTTTTCCTCTGTGGAACCCTTGGGTAGTAGAGCACAGTGTTGTCTTTCTGCATCGTGAGACTAAATTAAAACACGCTGCGTGTCCCCACTCATCCCGTAGTATCGGAGCAGCACTTCTACCACCACAGGCTACCATGCCCCCTTTACCCACTTTAATAGGTCCTGTCGTCTCTCTGAATTCAACGCCATCCGATACAGAAGGCCGCACGTTATCGCGGAATCTGTGCGTATGTAGAGAGCCCCTGAAACAGACTCTGTTCCCGACTCTCTGAGTCAATGCTGAATTTATAGCTTTATCAAAGTGAAGCAGAACTGAAGGGCAAGCTGGGGGGTGATCCGTTGAGACTGTATGACTCATCAAGGCTCTCTGGAAGACTGTTTCCCAAAGTCCTATTTCTGTATAACTGATATGCCATGGCTTAAAATGAAGCAATTACTTTTTCTTCAGGCTTGCATTGATGTCCTGAGGGAAGGCCCTTCCACAGAGGCGCTAGCAGAGCCAGGCAGAGTGCCCGCTGTGACCACCATGAAGTATTTTCTTACCGATACAGAGATAAGATACCTCTTCTTACTAAGAAAACTTAGTGATGCTGGGCGTGGTGGCACACGTCTGTAATCCCAGCACTCGGGAGGCAGAGGCAGGTGGATCTCTGTGAGTTCGAGGCCAGCCTGGTCTACAAAGTGAGTTCCAGGACAGGCTCCAAAGCTACAGAGAAACCCTGTCTTGGAAACAAAACAAAACAAAACAAAAAAACAAAAAAAAAGAAAACTTAGTGAGTTTTCAAATCACCCCCCACCCGTGTGTGTGTGTGTGTGTGTGTGTGTGTGTGTGTGTGTGTGTGTGTGTGTATGTGTGGTGTGATTTGAGACAAGCTGGCCTTGAACTCAAGAGGCTCCTTGCTCACCTTCTTTGGTACTGAAATTACAGGTGTACAGTACCAGGTCTAGCCTTATCTATGTTCTTTACTCCTTGGGTAACTGCATAGGTGAAACCTGAGTCTCAGGGGTTGACTCTCTAGAGGCTCTGGCTGAGTGGAAGGCGGCAGAGTACTAACCAGCAGTCTTCGGCAATACCCGAACCTTCTGCTGCCGTCTTCTCCCGTTAAGACAAACGAGAATGTTTCACTGTGGTTGTGAGAACACAAACAGGTTACGAAACACGACAAACCCAAAGGCACATCGCCACCGGAGCAGTGAAGGGGCAGAGAGCAAGGGGAGCCTGGAGAGATGCTCACAGCTCTTTTCTCTGACTGTCCATCCTTTTAGGAGGCAGAGTGAAAACGTCCCGAGAGAGCCTTTTCTACCCATAATTCTGCCACCCGAGCTATCCCAGGGTGTAGACGTAAGGGTTAATCACTACGAGAAGGAAGAGGGATTGTGTTTCTCTTCACTCGTGGAAGGTGAGGGTGTGACTCAGCAGGGAATAGCTGAGGAGAGAAAAGGGCTGGGCCTTTCTCAGGCCTGGTGGTCATGGTGTGGTTCTCTCATAGAAATGTTCTTAAACAGCTACCTTGAGGCAGGCCAACTTCACAGGACGCTGCGTCCCTCAGGCACTAGCATAGGAACCTACTGAGTTGGGCCAAATGCTGACAGCTAACACCATGCACGTTCTAAAGCAGAAATGCGACCAGATCCCAATCCCAGCACCAGCTAGGGAGGCCACTGGAATGCTTCCAGAGCCCTGTGTGAGTGAGGATGGATAGTGAGCTGCTTCCCTAACTTTTCCCACATTAGGATTCTATTCAGGAGGCTTCATAAATGCCGACTTAGAAGGTGTCTCTTGTCTCAGGGAAACTTAAAAAACACACAGGGAAATTCCAAGGCTGGAGCCCATTAGGATTGTTAACTCCTAAGCCCTCCTCACTTCTCCCATCCAACTCTCAAACTCTGGATGTGGGTAGAGGGATGTTGGAAGCTCTTACCTGGTAAACTCCTGGACAGGAGCCCAGTCCTTGGCATCGGGGAAGCAGAACTGGGGAATAGCTTTCAGTTGGTCCTCTGCCTCTCTCATGAACTTGAATGACTTTTCCAACTGCAAAGAGAAAGATGGCAGAGGGTCACAGACTAAACCCCAATAAGGGAGAAAGAGGTAAAGTCCCTGTGCCCCTTCTCTGGCTATGACTGCCCTCTCAGCAACATCCTGGGGAAGGGTTTGAATTCGTCTGTGGGCTGTTTTCCTCAAGACAATGCAACTGTAGTCTGAGAGGTCAACCATCAGACGGAAGGTCACATGCTTCAGAGACATTCTGATTAATATTCTGGAACGAGGCTTCTGGTCAGTAAGGAAAAGTCTCCATGACACCCCTTTCCAAAGGTAGCACTGCACATCAGTTCTTCTGACCTCCAAGTGTGGCGACACTCAGTGACTACAGACATGACCACATTACACAGTAAAACCAGCTGGCCCCATGGGGGGGGGGTAAATCACTGAATGTGGACGTGGAAGGGAGCTGGACAGAATGAGGCCCACCCTCTCATTTCAGACAGGAGACTTGCTCTTTGATGGTAAATGATTTGTCCTGGTCACACAGTGAGTTTAGAGTGAGGAAGGAAACTGATCCTGACTGTTGGTCTCTCTCTGTCCAGCACTCAGGATAGACTCTCGGGCAGAACAAACGGGGAGGATGAAGATAAATGAAAGTCTGATTTAGAGATTATATTTAATGTCATGAAGACTGGGCGTGGTCATGCATCCATGTAAATCTCAGCTGCTTAGATACACAGTGAGTTCAAGGCTGACCTGGCTTTGTGAGGCTCTATGTCAAAATAAACTAAACTTAAAAAAAAAAAATAATGAGTTTACTTATTTTGTGTATCAAATCAACAGGAATCTGTTTTCATTTTATAGATGGCTTTTGCTTTGTTTTTATTCTTATTATTTATTTACTTTTATGTATATGTGTGTGCACCTAAGTGAGTTTATGTGTACTACGTTGGTGAAGGTACCCTTGGAGGCCAGAGGGCACTGGATTCCATGTAACTGGAGTCACAGGCAGTTGTGAGTCACCTGATGTGGTGCTAAGAATTGAACAAAGGTCCTGAAGAGTGGAAAGTGCTCTCAGCCACTGAGCCATCTCTTCAGATCCTTGGGCCCTGGTTTGCTTTTTTGAGACAGGGTCTCAGTATGCAGTTCAGGCTAGCTTCAAACTCACAAAGATTCTCCTGCCTCAGTCACAAGTGCTAGGATTACAGGTGTGAGCAACCACACCTGGCTTAATAGAATATTATTAGTGTAAAAATATGGACTTCCAACCTTGAATAAGGTAATCATTGGAATGTGGGATAAAAACCCATTATTATTATTATGTTTTTTTGAGACATGGTTTCTCTGTGTAGTTCTGGTGCCTGTCCTGGATCTTGCTCTGTAGACCAGGCTGGCCTCCAACTCATAGAGATCCTCCTGGCTCTGCCTTCTGAGTGCTGGGATTAAAGGTGTGCACCGCCACCGCCCAGCAAAACCCATTATTTAAAAGCTTATAAAAAGGTTGGGACTGGTGGTATATGCTTCTAGTCCCAGCACTTGAGAGGCAGAGACAGGGTGATCTCTGTGAGTTTGAGGAAAGCCTGGTCTACATAGTGAGTTCCAGGTCAGCCACAAAATAGGGAGACCCTGTCACAATATGCACACATTCATGCAAGCACACATGCACATGCACAAATGCACACAAACATGCACATGCAAATAACCAACACCACCAAAAAACCAACCAAACCAAATAAATAAATAAATAAATAAAACAAAATTATCAAAAATCTAGATATAAATAGGGCCATATAAAAGACCTTATCCCAGAACAAAAGAAGGCCCAGAATGAACCAGAATGAACAACATAAAACAAATTTACATAAAAAATATCAGGAGTAAAATACATTTCCAAAGAGAAAGATCAAGTAAACAGAGAAGGATTCCCTACATACTGGGGCATTAGAGAACTTCAAAAAAGATGCTTCAGAATTTGTATTAAATATGTTTTAAAACAATATGCTTACAAGGCTATACATGGGTCATGGCACAAAACCATCACAATGGCTACAGTGTAAAGATAGAGGAAACACAGTATGAGTTAAGACTAGGCCCAAACAACAACGTGCTAGCTATAAAGACCATGGGTGATTTCTTTTCTTTATAGCTTTCTGAATTAGCTCCGTTTTCAACAGTGACTTTTAACTCTCTCCTAAAAGAGGGTTTTCAGTGGGAGTCTGAGTCAAAAGGCTCCAGGCTGGAAATGGCAAGCATTCAGCAGTTCTGATGAGTCAGTGATTAATTCATGATTTAATGCCTTTGTTCCTGGAACCCCAGTTAAGTGTTATCATGTGCACAGCAATGCACTGGGTACTGAGGACAGTGAGAATGAGAAGTTAGTCCTTCAGGCCTTGCTGTCTACTGGGGCTCTCAACTTGGCTGGGAGGCGGAGCTTCTCTCACATGGATGTACCCAGCAAGATCCCCCAACCCAGACATCCATGCAGTGGGGCTTTCAGGAGAGTGTTCCTTAAAGGCAAGGCAGCTGAAGGCAGAGGGGTCGGTGCCTGTGTGGACGGTGTGTGCCCATTTACATCACTGTTCTAAACACTACTGTGCTAGCCCACTATGATGAAAATAGCTGTCTGGGAAAGGACAGCAGCAGGCAGACAGGCAGGGTTCAGGCCTTCCTTGGAGGAGTCCTGCATGGGGTGACTGCCACAGAAGCCCAGCATAAATCAAGATGAGCTTCCCTTTTTCTGGGGCCCTGGTCTGTATGACTGTCAGAGTCTACCACCTGATAGCGCCTGTGAATACATACACTCTTTTAGCATACATCTGTTATACCTTCCTAAGGGGCAGGAAACCCATCTTCTTTATCTTTATAGACTTGGGGCCAAGCAGAAAATAGCTTGAATGCCTGAATGTAAATTCTCATTGGACTGAATTAGAATACAGTAGCCTCTTTAATACAGATTTCAAAGCCTAAGAGTGACTTCAGGATCACTGGCCACGTCACTGCAGGCTTTATTAAGAGCCCTTTATTTTAGGCCCCTTGATATTATCAGTGGTATAAACCACAACCTAGCAGGGCTTTCCCCTAAAACAGAAACAGAGTGCATTCAAAGATGTTTCAGCACAGACATAACCGTGATGCTACTTAGGATGTGGCTTAAGGGGAAAACGCTGAGACAGACTGGGAAAAGGCTTGGCTGGATAAGGAGACAAAGAAGACAGATGGGCCGGGCAGTGGTGGCCCATGCCTGTAACCCCAGCACTCGGGAGGCAGAGGCAGGTGGATCTCTGAGTTTGAGGCCAGCCTGGACTACAGAGCTAGTCCAGGACAGGCTCCAAAGCTACAGAGAGAAACCCTGTCTCAGGGGGAGGTGGGGGAAGAGGACAGATGGTCAGCACTGGGACCACAGAACGTGAAAGGGCTCTGTTGTTGTTTTGAGATAGGATCTCATGTATCCCAGGCCTGCCTTGAGTTCACTATGCGTCCTTTAAGATGGCCTTGAACTTCTGGTCTCTTTTCTCTACCTCTCAAGTGCTGAGATTGCAGGTGTGCATTTACCCTGCCCAATTTATGTGGGATTGGGGACCAAACTCAGGCTTTGTGCAGCACCAGCACTCCAACAACTAAGCTACGTCTCCAGTCCCTGGAAGAAGTTAGTTCCTTCCTTCCTTCCTTCCTTCCTTCCTTCCTTCCTTCCTTCCTTCCTTCCTTCCTTTCTTCCTCCCTCCCTCCCTCCCTCCCTTCTTTTCTTCTCTCTTTCTCTCTTTTTTTTTTTGTTGAGACAGGGTCTCACTATATAGCCCTGGCTGTCCTGGAACTGTGCAGACCAGACTGGCCTCAAACACACAGAGATCGACCTGTCTCTGCTTCTGCCTCTGGAGCGCTGGGCTTAAAGACGATGCCACCAGAGGCATACCTGGGAGTATTTTGCTTGTTTTTGTTTGTTTGTTTTTGTGCCTGTTTTGCATTCTTAATTGCGTCTTCCTGGACCTGTTACAATTTCTACTACTAGTTTTTTTCATGTGGCAGATACTCCTTAGACCTTAAGTCTGTCCCAGACTGCCTCACCTCCCTGAATCCAAGCTGACAGCCAGGATGTGGCAGTCCCCAGGCAGCCCGCAGGGACCTGTCTCCCTACCTTCAGAGGAAACTGCTGGGTGAGTTCTGGCACATAGGCCGCCCCTGCCTGCTTCCTGTGCAAAGACACGACCACAAAGTACTCCAAGAGCTGTCTCTCCTGGTACTCAATGAGATCCCGGTCAAGTGACGAGTACCGAGGGGCCTGCTTCAGGCGCGACTTCACATTGACCAGACGCTGGCTGTGAGCTGGGGAGAGAAGGAAGCCACAGGCTTGACGTGACTCATCTGCCAATGTGGAACTGCTCAGTGCTTGACGGATTATGTAATTCCTAGCTTCAGTGCTTTTTCTAATCCCTTGAGTCTTTGCACATCTAGCCAATTAGTAGAAAATCCTTTCTTTGGGCCTTTTGACAAACTTGAGGAAGGGGCACCCTTCATTTATTGGCCTGCCAGCCCAGCAGGGCTCAGGATCCAGGGCTCAGGACTGGCCAGGGCTTTGCCGATAAGCCTCAAGTTGGAAGCTCCACAAGGCTTCCCCTCCATCTGTCTTTAGGGTGGGGACTTGTACATTTCCCCTCATGCACTTCCATCATTCAGTCTGTGTGAAGTGACAAAATCCAGACCATGGAGCTCTTAGAGCTGAGAGCTCTGTAAACATCCCATGTGGCATGAAGGCAAGACCCGGCTACCTCAGGAACTCACTCTCACGTCTGTCCCAGCCAGTTCTCTGCAGTGGGAACGGACTTGTTTATTCTAGGGGTAGCCCAAGTATAAATGGTGTCAGAGCCTCTAAGTGGACCAGTCTGGTCACCTTGATCAGCACCCACGGCTGCCCTCTCTGTTCCCCAATGGGGTCTGAGAAATCTCAGAAAACTCACTGAAGCTTAGACCTGGATCACTGAACATCAGGCCCCCAGGGAATTGTTCTACCTACTTCGTCTGGCAAGCGAGGAACTAGAGGCTCCGAGATCTTAAGAGATTACTTGCCACTCTCAGCCACTCTCAAGTGTGGTTGGTGCCTGTCATCATTAGAGGCACACCATCACAGCCCAATCTCTGCACAGGCTTGCCCCCCACCCTGCTCACACTTTAGGTCCTAGGGTCCCCCGAGACAGGCACGCCTTGCCAAGCCAGACTGAACAGGCTGTGTCTGTCCCTCAACAGTAGAGAGGAGCATGACTGTAGCTTCTGAGTCACCTCCCGCACCTGCTCTCCTTACCTTTCAGCTTCTCCTCAGTGTCGCTGTCAGACTCACTGTTCTCATCTGTCACTGGACCAAAAGAACAAGGAAGAAAGGGGCAGATGTGAATTCCAGCGCAACAGACCCCGAACTTCCAGGCTAGACGGGGTGTTCTGTCAACTACGTAAATACGCCAGTCAAATTCTGCTCGACTTAGTGTGTTACCAACCATCTTGACTGGGGAAGGTGGCTGCTCTATGGGACTATAGCAAGAGGCAGAAGCCCTCCACTGCAGCGGAGCCAGGAAGGTCGCTGCCAGAGCCAGATGACACACAGCACTCAGCTGAAGTCAGAGCATGTACCACTAAGCTGCCTTCTGGCCCTCTGGCCCAGAGAGAAGGGCGGATAAGCAACAGCCATTGCCTCCTCTTCAGTGAACAGAAGGATGTCTTCGGATTCTAGTGAGCAGGACAGCCCAGCGGGGTGGGGCAGAGGGATCTACCTTTTCCTGAGTTGCTCTCCGTGGACTGGGATAGCCGCTTCACCCGTTTCTTTCCTCTCCGGGCCTCATAAATGGCATTGATCCGCAATACCAGCTGCCAGACACCAGAAGAAAAGCCCGTGTTAACTCCCCTCCCTGGTGCGGAGGGCTGCCTAGGCCGGCCCTTCTTTCCTAGATGACAAGGTTCAGGGAAAGGGGAGGGACACACTGCCTCCCCGTCTTCTGATCATTCTTTCAACCACATTATCAAAACACTGGAGGAGGCTGGCCTCACTGCCCACGGGCAGCCAGGGTCTCAACAGTCCTGCACCCAGCAGAGACATTTGGGCGGTTGGGGGAAGGGACACACACTTTCCCTGGCTCACAGTGTCACTCACCTCCCCCCCCCCCACACACACCTTTACACTGTGGTGTCCCTGCGGCTTAGGAAAGAGCCCTTTACTCCCAAAACAAGCCAAGAGAAGGAACAGACAGAAAAACAATTCCCAGGTAGGGAATGTCTGGACGGCCCCAGCAGAGGGGCAGCACTTACAGTGGGCTCTGAGTCCTATTCCCGCGTGTGCAAAGGGGTGCTCTGTGGAAGAGTGGGCCCCAGTTATACAGCTGCACACGTGTGGCATGGAAGTGCACCAGAATGCTCTGGAATGGGACACATCCCAGGGCTTAAGACCACCCAACCCGGCATGGAGCCCGTTACACACCACAGTATCTCCCGTGTGGGCTGACTCCCCTGAGGACAACCGCTTACATCAGAGAACAGATCTACTTCAAATGCATAGGCCTCTCTCGCTGTTGGCCAGACAGGATCTGGTGTTTCCTGTGTCTCTTTCCCCTGCTCTCTCCTCTGGGCGGCTGGGTGGAGTCACACACTGTGCCAGACCGCAGGGGCTGGTGGTCAAGGACACATCCACAGCACGTGTGCCTCAGATCCCCACACCAACATTAGTTTATCATGTCTTTTTAGGGGGGTGCTGAGGACTGAACCTGGGTCTTGTGTACTCCAGGCTTGTGTTCTACCACCCAGCCTAACCCTTGGCTCTGCCTTTTTTGTTTTTGGAGGTGGTGGGGAGACTGGCCTGGAACTCACTTTGTAGCTCAGGTTGGCTTTGGATTCATGATGATTTTCCTGCCTCAGTCTCCTTCTGAGTTTGGACTACAGACCTGAGCGACTTCACCTAGCTAGATAATTAATTAATTAGTTATTTCTGAGACAGGGTTTCTTTGTGTAACAGCTCTGGCTGTCTTGGAACACTCTCTGTAGACCAGGCTGGGCTCGAACCCACAGAGATCCACCCGCCTTTGCCTCCCTAGTGCTGGGATTACAGGCGTGCGCCACCACCGCCCGGTTAAATACTCAATTTTCATTTTTACCATACTTTTAATTTTCTGGCCCCCTTTACATCTGGGTACCAGTAGGCCATTTCTTTGACCTCTCTCATCTGATGCCTCATCTACAAGACGAGGGATCAGGTTATCTCAAAAGTCTCTTGCTGGGCTGGAGAGGTGGCTCAGAGGTTAAGAGCACCAACTGCTCTTCCAGAGGTCCTGAGTTCAATTCCCAGCAACCACATGGTGGCTCACAACCATCTGTAGTGAGATCTAGTGCCCTCTTCTGGCCTGCGGGGACACATGCAGGCAGAATACTATATACATAATAAATAAATAAATAAATCTTTAAAAAAAATTCTCTTGCTTTAAGTTTCTAGACTGCCGTGGTAGATCTTCCATGGTCCCCAGAGGTCCTTCATCTCCAGTTGTGTCCCCAGGAAGCCACTCAATGGACACCATTACTGAAAGGCACCCCAGCAGAGCCCTGAGGTCATGCTCCACTTTTCCTTCCCACAGGGACAGCCTCCAAGTTACCCTGGGGTGGGGGAGGGAGAGGAAATCAACCATGCACAGTTGAGGCAAATCAAACAGCATGAAAGTGTGGAACCTGGGACTAGAGAGGTGGGTCAGTGGTCAAGAATGTTGGCTACCCTTGTAGAGGACCAGTGTTCAATTCCCAGCACCCACATGGCAGCTCACGACCAGCTGTACTCCAGTTCTAGACGATCTAATGCCTTCTTCTGGCCTCTGCAGGCATGTATAAAGCACACACTACACACAGGCAAAACACTCATACACATAAAGTAATTAAATGTTTACAAGACTTTTTTTATGCATTGGCAAGACCATGTCTCAAAAAAAGAGTTGGGGATATATCTCAATGGTAGAGTGTTTCCCTAGCCAAGTGTGAAACTCGTGCCCAGTGTCTGTCTGCTGTCTGTCTGTCTGTCTCACACACACACACACACACACACACACACACACACACACACACACACACACACACACACACAGAGGCAGGAAAAGACTGTTTGGAATCAAAATGTTAAGGAGGCGGGAGAGGAACGGCTAAGGGGAAGAAGACAGGACCGCAGTAAGAACTGAGAAGATGACCCACATATCCTAGTCTGCTGGCTTCACTGTGTCCCCCGTCCCACAGGAACACAGAAAGCAGGGGACTGCAAATAATCTCTCCTCAACTTCCTCTACAGAGAATTGGGGGCGCATCCCGCACCTCCAAATCTGAAGTATGTGTTACCCTGGGGATCTTTTTTTTCTTTCTGCCATTCTGTATGTCTCCAAGGTTAAAGAAAGTTTCATCTGGGCTGCTAGGTGTAGAAGGCGGGCTGGTTCTCACAGGGGACCCGCTTCCATCCCGACTCAGCTTCCTAGTGTCCAGCAGTTTGAAGTTTCTTCTCTCTGAATTTTGCCGGAAAAATGCAGACTTGGACAAGGATGGCTGTGTGAGAAAGGAGAGAGGCGTAAGTCCAAACAAAAGGGTCGAGGTGGGAGATCTCAGTGCAGAGACAGGGAACTGAGCAGGCTGGGCTGGGTCGGGGAGATCTCAGTGCAGAGACAGGGAACTGAGCAGGCTGGCCTGGGTCGGGGAGATCTCAGTGCAGAGACAGGGAACTGAGCAGGCTGGGCTGGGTCGGGGAGATCTCAGTGCAGAGACAGAGAAGTGAGCAGGCTGGGCTGGGTCGGGGAGATCTCAGTGCAGAGACAGGGAACTGAGCAGGCTGGGCTGGGTCGGGGAGATTCTCAGTGCAGAGACAGGGAACTGAGCAGGCTGGCCTGGGTTCCCAGAGTACCTGGGGTTTGCTATGCTAACCATGCTGTGCTACCATCCATTTGTGGGAAATTTATGTGACAAATATGTAAATCTAATCCAATCTCTTTCAGACAGGTGGGAAGCCACCTGCCTCCACTCTGGCTTTACAGATGAGGGTTGATGATAAAAGACACATGTCCTTGTAAATTATAGGACTAAACTGGCTGTGACCCTGGGGGCTGGCTTGCCAAGGGCCTGCTTTATAGGAAATTTCATCCTTCTGGGCATCAGTATCTTTTTTTTTTTTTTTAATCTATAGTATTGGGCATTTGAATCTAGGGCCTTACCCTGACAGGCACTCTGCTAACCAGCTAGAGCCCCAATCCAGGATTTCATTTGTAAACAAGTCTCTTTCAAATCAAAAGGTAAATAAATAACTTATTTAAAAGTTTACCGATCAGCAGTAAGTGTAGTTCAGTGGACTTTCTGAGCATGTGCAAGACACCAAGTTTGATCTTCAGTACCCCCCAAAATAAAAATGAACTTGACTTCTGGCATGGTAGTGCACAGTTGTAATTCTTGCACTTGAGAAGACCAGATGTGCAAGGCCCTCCTCAGCTGCATAGCAAGTCTGAGGCCAGTCAGGGCTGCATGAGACTCTGTCTCAAAAAAAAATGAAACTTAAAGTTTATAACCCCGAAAAGAATCCATTTTCCTGATAAATACAGCAAGCTGATGAGTGCAAGCCCACTCAAACCAACAAAATCATAGAAGATAAGACCTTTCACAAAGTGGGAGTGTAATCATTCCCAGATCTGTGAAAGAATCTCAGCTTTCTCCAAAAAGAAGAGAGAATTCCAACTCTACCAAGGAGACATTTTTCACTCAAAAACTAGCAAAAGTAAAAATACCTGCTAATTCACTTTGTAGGTGAGACTGTGAGGGGAAGCAACTTCCATACACCCCGGTGAGAGCAAACTGCATGGAGGTAAGATAGGCACACCTAACAAAATGACAGTGAGCCCTCTGACCCAGCAGGCCACCCTAGGAATTCCCCTTACTGATATACTCATACTTGGGTAACATCATATAGTACAAGCAAAGTTATACTCCGCAGAGAGTGTCATGTATTGTGAGAGGGCATATAACCACAAAACACTGCAATTAATCTAAATGTTCATCAACAGAGGTTGAGCAAATAAATTATGAAGTCTCCAGACAGTAGAACAGATTGCAACCATGAGAACAAAAGTTAGTGTATGGATATAAAGGCTCTTTCAGGTACACATTAGTGTTTTAAAAATTATTTATTTTTGAAGGGACTCTAACCAGCCCCAGCATGGCAAACATGGCTCTGGCAGGCCTTGCCCTTCTCTCCCATTCCTTCTGCCTAGCTGGAACTGTTAGATTACATGCCTAAAACTAGCCATCAAGGTCTAAGTTCCTTATTTGACCACTTCCTTCTCCTGAGGCTGACTACCATGGTCCAGCCATCAAAGTATTGAAGTTCAGCAATCATAAGCGCTCTTTGGCTCACCTAATTAATATGCCCAATAAAAACCAAAACCAAAAATCAAAAACATGCCCAGTTAAAAACCTCATCCTAGCTGGGCGGTCGTGGCACACACCTGTAATTCCAGCACTCGGGAGGCAGAGACAGGCAGATCTCTGTGAGTTCGAGGCCAGCCTGGTCTACAGAGCTAGTCCAGGACAGGCTCCAAAGCTACAGAGAAACCGTGTCCCGAAAAACAAACAAACAAAACAAAACAAACACAAAAACAAACCTCATCCTATAACAGGGGGTTCCCCTTGTACCTTTTTTTTTTTTTTTTTTTTTTTTTTGGTTTTTTCGAGACAAGGTTTCTCTGTATAGTTTTAGTGCCTGTCCTGGATCTCCCTCTATTGACCAGGCTAGCCTCGAACTCACAGAGATCCACCTGGCGTGTGCCGCCACCACCGCCCGGCCCCCTTGTACCTTTATAAACTGCCATTTGCCTATGAGCCACACCTGTCTCCTCTCTATCCAGAGGCAGTCCTTTGTCCCACTCTGACACAAATACCCCTTCCCCTTCTCTTGTCCTCTATCTCCTGTCTCTGTCTCTTATTCCCTTGTCCTCTGTCTCTCTAGGGCAAATAAATCTCCTTTGTGCTGAGAACTTGGTCTTGGGGGTCCTGAGCCGATACCAATCCTTTCAATTTTTATGTGTATAGGTATTTTGCCTGCACATGCCTGGTGCCAGCAGATGCCAGCAGATGCCAGAAGAGGGTGTTGGATCCCCTGGAACTGGAGTTACAGATGGCTGTGAGCTGCCACGTGGATGCTGGAAATTGAAACCAGGTCCTCTGGAAGAGCAGCCAGTGCTCTTACCTGCTGAGCCATCTCTCATATTATTATTTTTAACAATTATTTATTTATTGTAAATGCATGTCCAGAGGCAAGCTTTCCAGGAGTCAGTTCTCTCCTTGTTTTTGAGGCAGCGTCTGTCTTGTATTGTATACATGGAATTCCTGATGATTCCTCTCATCTAATCATAATAGCGCCGGGACACAGATGCTCACCACCACATCTGGCATGTTTTGTTTTGTTTTTCGGGACAGGGTTTCTCTGTATAGCTTTGCGCCTTTCCTGGAACTCGCTTTGGAGACCAGGCTGGCCTCGAACTCACAGAGATCCACCTGCCTCTGCCTCCCAAGTGCTGGGGTTAAAGGCGTGCGCCACCACCGCCTGGCAACATCTGGCATTTTAGAATTACCTGTTTGTTTACTACTGTGTCTGAGTGCATGACGTGTATGTGGACGTGTGTGCCACTGTACACATGGAAACATCAGAGAACAGCTTTCAGTTCTTTCTCTCCATGCTTTATAGCTCTACCGGGCTTCTGGGGACCAAACTCAGCTGATCAAGCTTGTGCAGCAAGCTTTTTGACCCACTGAGTCATCTTGCTGGCCCATGAGCTATATGATGCTCTGCACAAAAAGCAAGGCACGGCATGGTGACTTTTGTGTTTTAAGATATGAAGCATCTGGCGAGTGCCACTGTGCTATTTGCCTGTTTTCCTTGGGGGACTGTAGTGGATAGCCATCCCAGCATTGGCCTGGAAGTTCCAACCCCCATTGAGGCTTCAGTAATGGTCACGCCCACAAGGCAGGGCGGAGGAGGAAGCGGAAGACCAAGGATCGGGAGGAGAGGCTTCTATGGTTCCAGGACTCTGGACGCTGGAGGTAGACCGAGCAGAGTTCTCCAGAGAACACGGCCGGACTGCACTATACCTTTGCCAAACCCTGCAACCTACCCCTTCATTTGTAAGTTAGCCCACAAAATAAACCTCCCTTTTAACTACGTGGAGTGGCGTTAATAATTTCACCAATAGGGGACCCTCTTGTTTTTCTAGCTGTCTTGATGTGCCCTTGGTCAGTTTTCAGTGCTTTGCTAAGTGGCTTCCTCTGTGTTCATACTTTCATTTCAGGGAGTGGTTTATATGACTGTTTTGCTCTTATGGTACTGGGGGGCTGAGCTATCCAGCCCCCAGACCTCTGTCACTGTTTCTATCCTAAAATCTATTCCTGTTTTTCTCTCTCATTCATCTAACACTCGTTTGTTTTTGTGTTGTTTTTACTTACCTATTTTATGTGCATGCGTGTTTTGCCTTCATGCAGGTATGTGTATCATCACATATGCCCAGTGCTCAAGAAGGCCATAAGAGGGTGTTGGATCTCCTGGAACTATCTAGAGTTACAGGTGGCTGGGAGCCATCATGTGAATGTTGGGAATCAAACCTGGGTGCTATGGAAGAACAGCCGGTGCATTTAACCACTGAACCATCTCTCCAGCCCTTCACTCCTGTTTTTAAAGATTTATTTATTTTTCTTATTGTTTGTTCCTGCCCTGCCAGTGTTTGATTTATTTCTTTAATTATGTGTGTACATATATGTCTGTGCATGGGTTTGTGTATGTGAGTGTGGGTGCTTGCAGAGGCCAGAGACAGCATATGCCTTTGCAGGTGGAATTGCAGGTCATTGTGAACAGAGAGACATGGGTCCTGGAAGCCAGACTCCAGTCCTCTACAAGAGAAGTTAAATGTGCTTATCCATTAAGTCACCTCTCTAGCCCTGACTTCCTCATTCTTTACCTAGAGAATCTATCTCCTGGGCTGGTGAGATGGCTCAGCAGGTGGGGGTCGCTTGCTGCCAAGTTGGAGGACCTGAGTTTGACCCCTGGGTCCCACATGGAAGAAGGAAGGAACCAACCCATGCAGGTTCTTCTGACTCCACATGCTTGCTGTGGTGCATATGTACACACCCATGTACAAATGAAGACATGAAAAAAATTTAGGAAAAAAAAAGATAATTTACCTCTTGATAGATGTTTAAAAAATACTGAAATCTATTTTTGTCTGGATTTTCTTGGTTTGTTTTTGAACATCGGTTATTCATTAACCCATCAGTAATTTATTTTGTGGTACGCTAATCTAAATCATTTCCCTCCAAGCTAACTTATCCCTATTCCATTTCATGAATGAGCCTTTCTTTCTCAATCAATTTACAAAGCCACATCTATCATATCTTAAGCTCTCATGGAATAGGCCTACTTTGTTCCACTGAGTTTCCCAGTCTCACTTAGTTCCAAGTCGGATGTATTACAACTTCAGAGCTGCATCTTTTTCAAAATTTCCAGGAACAGAGACTCCTAGCTGCTCCGTGGTCGGTTTTCCCATCATCACTGGTCTACAAGGGGCAAGGCATTGCTCAGCACAGGACGCTTCCAACAGTGGAGAGCTGACCTGCTGTGACCAGTGTGGGCATCTTTATCACCTTGGCACAGAAAGCAGGCTTCTCCAAAGGGCTTTGTGTCTTATGTCATCAGTGTGTGCTGTGACCACATACGTACGGCCTGGTCACTCAATCTGCGCCTTAAAGAACCGCGACGCAGATCTCTCTCTCCCCCTCCCTCCCCCAACCCCTCTGTGTGTGTGTGTGTGTGTGTGTGTGTGTGTGTGTGTTCTGCTCTGTCTCTTCCCCACCATCTTTCCCTCTCATGGCACAAGCTCCTTTCCCAGGCCTGGTTCTTCTCCTCCACTGCTCTTCCTCCTAATAAAGCTCTAAAACTAAAAAAGAAAAAAAAAAGCAAGCAGGTTTCTCAGCAGCCTAATTCCACCTGCAATGAAGTCCAAGAAGAAGCCCCAGTGCCCTCATGGCACTGGAATCTATATGATGGCTGGCAACCAGCGGGTATCTGTTTCCATTCAAGATGTACCCTGGGCCAGCGTACGGATTTGACCCATGAAAAGATCTGAGAAGGGAATCAACCAAAATACGGTACTCGGCTCCAGAAAGCACGCCAAGGAGCTTGGCAGAAGCTGTGTGCAGGCGGCATGCAGGCTCTATCTCCTGGTTCACTGCTGGGGAGAAAGCCTCCAGTAGTCCCAGAGCACCCACATAACTAGCCGTCAGGGAGCTTCGGGGAGGAGTGGGCTTGAGCAGCTTCTTGTTGGAAGGGAAGGGAAGACAGCAGGACACGGGGTCATGCCTCTCAAGCATAGTCTGAAGCTCGGTAGGAAGAAGCAAATTCTGACCCGGAGTCTTTACCAGGGCTCTGAGAGCCCTGAGGCTGCTTGGGAGAAGTGGTACCACAGTGTAGGTGTCTGTTCGAGGAGGCCTTTGCAAGCAAGGGTGTGAGTCTAGACTTCGTAGGAGCCAGCAAGGTTTGTCCTCAAAGTCAGACAGCATGTACAGCAGTGTGGGCGTGGGCCATGCTGCTGCAGCTTCTCAGCCATGCCGAGTCCATATGCATCGCATGGAATGTACAAAGGACTGAGTAGGACAATACAGCTTCATTCATAAAAATCTTACACAACTTCATTCATAAAAACCAGCAACTGGCAGTAGGGTCAAACTGGCCAAACCCTAACTGTAGCATGAAATGGAAGCCACTGGCGGGCCTTAAAGGTGGTTCCCCCCCCCCCCCCCCCGGCTGTTATCCAGCAGATTCTACTGCTGATAGGGGCGCCTCACACCAACCTGCATAGTGCCCATTCCCACCTGTCTCCTTCAGGCAGCCGTGCCCCCGTGGCACACTGTCTCTAGTCCAGCAGCCCTATGCTGTGGCACACTGTCTCTAGCCCAGCAGCCCTATACTGTGGCACACTGTCTCTAATCCCATAGGCACTGGATTCACTGGGCACCGCAGAGAACCTGTAGTGTCTGAGAAGTATACAAGAACTATCTGGGCCTGAAGTCTGACTTCCCTGTTCAAGCCTCTTGAGTTGTTGCAGGAGGCTGTGATGGGTCCTGGCATGTGATATCTTGATGAGAAGGAGGTGGCAAGAAGCCCCGAGTCTCCTCAGAGGGAGATGACATGTACTGAAGCTCATCACTAGCCCTTTTTGGCTAAGTGGGTATCACAATATTTTAAAAAAAAAAAAAAAAAAGAGGAAAAGGACTATCTCCAGTTAGCACATCTTTCTCTGATATAAAAATTAGTCCTTGACAACTGTAGTAGCACATCTGTATAATCACAACACTCAGGAAGCTGGTGCAGGAGAATTAAAATTTGAGGCCAGCCAGGGCTACAGAGTGGGACCTGCCCCCCATCTCAAACAAACAAACAGAGGCTGGGGGGAGTTCAGACCCCAGCACTCGCACCAACAGCTGGGCAGATGTGATAGCACACCTGGAAGCCCAGCACTCAGGAGGCAGTGACGGGATTTCCTGGGCAAGCTGGCTAGCCAGAGCGCAAAGCTCCAGACTAAGACTCTCGCTCACTGAATAAAGTGGAGAATGACTGCAGAAGGCGCCCGCTGTCAACTTCAGACCTTTACATGCACATGTGCAGTGCACATCCGCAGTACATCCATGCACCCACACACATGACAGCATACTCCACCCACACACCCACACACACAATTTCTTTTTGAGCTGCGGCCACATTCCTTGTGCTGTAGTACGGATGGTTATATAACTCCCCTCCCCCGCCACACACACACCATTATGGGTTCACAGACCGCAGCATCTGCTCTGGCTGCACATCTGCTCTTTTCCAAGGAGACTATGTCCAACTGTCCCCCCCACCCCCGTTTCCACTGGGACCAGACAGGAGTTAATTAAACCAACATCCCAAAGACGGTATAGAGCTTTCTGAGGCTTGTAGAGGAATTCAACACAGAGGGGTTGCCTCAGCTACTTCTCATTTCCCAGATGCAGGCCAGATGTGGCAGATGCTCAATGAGCTAACTGGAGGAAGTGGCAAAGTCTGCAGCCGTCCCTCAGGTCGGGGGCACAGACCAGACACCCAGATGTGAGAGCCGAGTCATGGACATAAGATGCAGGGCCCCAGTGGCGCTGCACGGGCCCAATAGCCTGTCATGTCAGCGGCACTGGCCAGGGCACACTGCTATCCATGACAACCACATCTGGACAGAAAACTTGACTGGCATCACTACCACCCTAGTCTGGCAGTTGTGGTTGGTAGCACAGGCTCCAGATTTGCCCAGCCCAGCAGGGACAGGAAGGACTACTCAGCCTGCACTTTCTGGCATGAGGGAGGAGCCGCCTGCTCAGAAGGCAGCTGTTCTCACTGTTCCTCAGAGCAGTGACTCCCTGCATGGAGTGGAGAGCCAGGTAGGATGTGAAAGGCAGAATGGGTATGACTGCTTCTTTTTCCTTTTTTCATGTGTGTGTCGGTTCACACGCACATATGTCCACACATGTGAGGAGGCCAGAAGTCACCTTCTGGTGTTCCTTAGACGTCATCCACCTATTCTTTTCCTTCTTTCCTTCTTCCTTCCTTTCTTTTGAGACAGGGTCTCTCACTGGCCTCGAACTCTCTAGTTCAGATGGCTAATGGGCCTCTCTGCCTCTCCAGCACTGGGATTATAAACACATATCTCTACACCCAGCTTTTGTACATGGGTCCCGGGGGTTGAACTCGGTCCTCATTCTTGCATGACAAGCATTTTATAGATTAAGCTACATCCCACAGCACCCCCCCCCCCACCCCAACTCCTCTTTGGAAGATAGAGTCTCATGTGGTCCAGGCTGGCCTTGAACTCATTACATAGATAAAAGATGACCCCAGCTTCCCAAATGTTGGGATCACAGGTGTGAGCCATTCTGTCCAGTTTCTTCCCTGGTATTGGGGACTGAACCAGGGGCTTGTGTGCAGTCCCCCACTGGTCCATGTCCTTTGCCCTGATTTTGTCTAAGTCAGACTGGTCACGTCAGGAAAAGTGTCTAAATGCTAGACACATCCATATTCCAATGAGAACACAAACACGTTTCCAAGGCAAGTAGAAACTGCTAATTATTGGTTATCATGCATTCCTCACGACAACAGTCTTCTCCATGCGACAGTTAGCTGGTTCAGGCAAATCCTGAGGCAGCTCACATGGGCCTGTAAGCTTCACCCTTAACAATAGGTTATGCCTCCGATTCTTCTAGAAGTCTGTGGCTGGAAGTGTCCCTGTTGGACACCAGGTATAGAACGCACACCCTGTGAAGACCACCCCACCCTCCCTGTATGCTGACCCTGCCCTGGGGGATACAGGCATACAGCTGCTTTCTCAGGCTGGAAACAAACCCTGACAATGGAATTTGAGTGACATTTGCAGCTTAAATTTGGTCTCCCTTCATTTCCTTTCTTCTACAACAAATCCCCTCAAGGGTTCAAAAGGATCTTCTGTGAAGGGAGTAAATCTTGGAGTCTTGACCTCTGGGTACTCAGATACCAAAAGACCACCACTGAGGTATCTGCATATACACTTATACATTCTAGGTTCCCTCACAGAAATATTCTGCACATGTACAAACAAATGTGAGCTTACAAATGCATATATATATATATTAAAAAATAGTCGCAGGGTCTGGAGAGATTGCTCAGTGATTCAGAACTCTTATAGAGAACCTGGGTTTAGTTCTGAGCACCCACGTGGTCGCTCACAACCACCTATTATTCAAGTTCCAGGATCTGATGCTCTCTTGTGGCCTCGAAGGACTCCTGCACACATGTGATGCACATAAATTCACATACATATACATAAAAATTAAATAAGTACTTTTTTTTTTTTTTTAAGACAGGGTCTAACTGTATAGCTGGAATTTACTATGTAGACCAGGTTGTCCTGAAACTCACAAAGGTTTATCTACCTCTCCCTCCTGGAGGCTGGAAACAAGAATGTGTGCCACCACATCTGGCAAATAAAAAACCTTTAAAAAATGTACACAGAGCCGGGTGGTGGTGGCATATGCCTTTAATCTCAGCCCTCAGGAGGCAGAGCCAGGAGGATCTCTGTGAGTTCGAGGCCAGCCTGGTCTACAGAGCAAGATCCAGGACAGGCACCAAAACTACACAGAGAAACCTTATCTTGAAAAAAAAACAAAACAACAACAACAACAAAAAACCAAAACCAAAACCAAAAACAAAAAACAAAAAAAAAACCACCAAAAAAATGTACACAGATGGTAGTACACTATACAAACCAGTTCTCCACTCTGCCTTTTTTCCTTATTTCTCATTGGAATGCCTTTCTTTACTTGTTTGCTTATTTACGCTCAGAATTTTCTTTTCTTAGCCAGGCTACTCTGGAACTTTCTATGTCAACCAGGCTGACCCTGAACTTTGAGCAGCAATTCTCCTGCCTTGGCTCTAGTGTTGGGGCTGCAGGTGGGACCCATTACACCTGTCTTGGGACAGTTTGAATGCATGGCTTTTTAGTGACTGACTTAGGAGAGAGAGGGTCCTGAGTTAGAAACCCAAAGGTATTTTAGGGAGCTCTGTGGAGAGGGCTGGTTTCAGGGCAGCAGTCAGGCTGCTGAGTAAGACAGACGAACGGGAAGAACTCAGGAATGCCAGAGGTACCTTGGTGGAAGTTTCCGGGATGGAAGAGGTGGGGGACCCGGGGAAAGTCAGGACACACTTCTTGCCCAGGCAGCGGCCATGCAATTCGATGTCCTCGTAAGGATTTTCCTTCATAGGTGGATCTGTGATCAATGGCAAGACGGGTTTGGGATGTTAGAACTTTAACTTTTTCTCTCTCTCTCTCTCTCTCTCTCTCTCTCTCTCTCTCTCTCTCTCTCTCTCTCTTCCAGAGCTGAGGACTGAACGCAGAGCGCTCTACCACTGAGCTAAATCCCCAACCACACTTTTTTCTCTTTTTAAAAGATTTTTCTTTATGTGAATGGTGTTTTGCCTGCACACATTATCCATGCACCGTGTGGCTGAAGCCTGAGAAGACCCGAAGAGGGTGTCAAATCCCCTGGAATTGGAGTTACACATGGTTGTGAGCCTCCATGCAGGTGCTGGGAACTAAACCCGTCTCTGGCAATAGCAGCCAGGGCTCATAACTGCTGTGCCATCTCTCAAGCCCCTGAACTTTTTCAGAGAGCACTGAGGCCACCTTGGCCTCCTCCCTGTGAGTACTTGTGGGATGTGTGTTGTTGTATTGGCCAGCCCCTCCTCGTAGCAGCAGATCCTGATTTTCACTAAGGGGTCCGCCCCATCTCCCCACTGGTAGCTGTGTCAAATAAACTCCATTCCCAGTTTCAGGACTTGCTGCTCTGACGGGGCCTGGACCCTGCCTCAGAGGCAAGTTCAGAAGGGCTGACAGCCCTGGCCTAAGGCAACTATTGAAAGTCACTAAAAATGAACACAGACATAAGCTGGTCTGGCCGGAGTGACTCAGGATTTTTGCTGGGACTTGCAGGCCCAGGCTGTGGTTCCACAGAGGAAAGCATGGGTCCCAGGGAGCTGGTAGCAGTCTTCCTGGGGATGGTGGGAAACCCTGCTGAGAACAAAACCGTCCTGAGAGAAGAAAGGAGAAGCCAGTTCAGGTTGCAGATTCCCCTAAACTACCTTTGCTATATCATTGCAAGCGTGGGCACCCATCCTGACACTGGTTCAAACAGCTCTGCTAAGCCCTCCTGCCCTCCTGAGCTTTCTCCTTTCAGGTGTTTCTGGTACTGATGACCCCCTGTGTGCTGTGTACAAATGCCCTATCTGCCCCTCACGTGCAAATACCTGTGGGCTTCTCGCTCTCACCGGCTCTTTTTCTGTTGTCAAGGTTATTCTGGGTTTTTATTCATGATTCTATGTGTTTACAACAGTTAAAGTGTGATGAGTGACTTTAACATGTTAAAGTTTTATACCATCTGTGGAAGAGATTATATACTACACAAGCTATTCCCATGATATAAAACCAGTTTTCAGTGCCTTTTCAACTGAGAAAAATCCCATTCTGCACACTTCTCCTGAGGTGGTTCATACCAAGCAAGTTTTGTTTTTTTGTTTTGTTTTTTAAGATTTATATAGTGTTCTGCCTGCATGTATCCCTGCATCCCAGAAGAGGGCGCCAGATCTCATTATAGATGGTTGTGAGCCTCCATGTGGTTGCTGGGAATTGAACTCAGGGCCTCTGGAGGAGCAGCCAGTGCTCTTAACCCCTGAGCCATCCCTCCAGCCTCTCATTTATTATGTTCTTCTATATCAGCCTGGTATTTCTCTCATTCTTGCCAGTTCTGTGTGAAGCGGCTCTAGTTCTGGGTTTTCTGGGATTCTGAAATCACCTCCTATGCTTAAAGATCCAGGGTACAAGTTGGACCCTCTGGTTCCTCATATGAGACTACAACACCTTCGTCAGCATAGCCAGCACCCCGACTTCTCCAAGTGCCTCCAGAACTGCTCGAGTTGGTGGCTTTGTCATGGGCCCCAGGGACAGCCCAAGTGGCCCAGCTGGAGAGACTGGCCTGCCGGCTTTCAAGCTGCACCGCTCATGGATCAGCTCATTTCTTCGGCCATCACAAGTAGACTCAGGTCTGAGCTCAGGCCTCGCCGAAATGGAACAATTCCCTGAAGATTACTGAACTCTGAAACAAACTGTGGAAACTGAAGGGTCTCGGGGCTCCACCAAGGCGACTCCTCTTCTGGCCTCAGACATCATTTAGTCTGTGCTTTGCTTCCCTGTTGGAGTCACATTCTCATGCCATCTGAAAGAGCATGCTGGCCTGCAGTGCCTTCGTTCCACAGCTGACAATGAAGGAAAGGCTGCTGCAAACCAAGTCATTTATATTCTCACCAATCCTCAAGCAACTTGCAAGGGAGCCAGCATCATCATTAGACAGACGAAGTCTCAAATTCTGAGCCCTTATGTCACCAGCTGAAGTCGCCAAACAACCAGGAGACAGGATTCTATTCTGGACCTTGAGGCTTCGTGGTTCCTGGATCACCCTGTTGCCTGCTCAGCGGTTCCTCTCTCTTTCAGCCCACTGAGGCTCACGCTCCCAGCCTGCCTACCTGCTGCTTTCTCACACAGTACCTGCACATCTGTCTTCAAGGGCATGCACGTGTGTTTCAAGCAGAATCTCCGTTTCAACTCTCACTCCATCTCAGACAGACTCACACCCACAGCCCTCTACACACACATTGGCCTCTTACCTAGAATGTCTTCGTAGACGTTCTCTTCCGATAAAGTGCGCGTGAGCCCCAGCTTGGTCTGTGCGTACCAGTCCACCCCGCTGTTCTCAGAGGAAGACTGTAGCAAGTCTTCAAACTCATAGGACTTTCTGGGGTGTGCACCATGGAAGGAAAGAAAAAGAGAACTGGAATCAATTCAGGCTGGTTCTGAACACTGCAGAGGTCAGAGTGCAAAGGGGCCAGGCCAAAGCTTTCAGGCCAGGGCTGCAGAGCCGTAACACAAGGCAAATGCCTGAGTTGCAGCAGAAACTCATCCACACAGGATGAGCTATCACACTCATGAGCCTCTTCTGCCTCCACTGCAGGCAGACGAGGGACCAAGTTTCAGAGCTCTAGCAGATGGTGTCTGGTCTGGGACATAGGTGTCAGCTGCTTTCTCTGGGAGGGTAATATGCCACGCTGCACTGACTCTGACCTCTTCCAGGCCAGGTTGTTATTTGCCCAGACTAGTACTATGGGGGTAGATGACGGGATGAAGGTGTGGTTTGCAGGATAGAGCCCTAACAACTCAAGATGTTTGTACACTTCAGGGCACAGTTCAGTGGCTAGCTCTCTTCTTTACAGTGCATGTACCACAACAACTAATTTGGGTGATCTTGGGGTTCCTTGGGATGGGATTAACCATTATCCAAATGGCTACTGCTAGACATCCTCGACTTTTTAAGACATACCTTAACTCTGTTGTGATTTTTTTCCATATTTATGGGAGCAAGATGTTAATATATGAGGCATGCTTTGCATTTGAGTCCTGACGCATAAAAGGTTTTGACAGTCTAAACCGCATTTAGAAAGACCACATTTTAAGAATATGAACTTTCTTTTAAAAACTGATTAGGAAGCAGGCATGGTGGTACATGTCTGCAATGCCGGCGCTTGGGAGGCTAAGTCAGAAGGATATGATATCAAGTTCTAGGTCAAGCCTGGTCTATATAATGAGATCCCTCCTTAAAAATCAAAGCTAGGAAGAGCTGGATATTGTGGTGCATTCTGTGTGAGTTCTAGGCCAGCCTAGTCTTCATAGTGAATTCCAGGCTAGCCAGAGCTACATAGTGAGACCTTGCCTCAAAAAAAACAGAAGTACAATACAATACAAAAAAAAAAAAAAAAAAAGCTGGGCATGGTGATTAATGTTTATAATCCCTGCACTCTGGAGGCTGAGGCAGGAGAATTTTCAACTGTCCTAGGCCCACTTAGGCTACAGTGAGTTTCAGACCAGTCTGGGCTGTAGATCCTGCCTCAAAACAAACAAACAAACAAAACCACAATAAAATGACAGCAAACAAACAAGAGTGAGACCCATGAGATGGCTCAGCAGGAAAAGGTGTTTGCCACCAAGCCTGAGGACCAGTCCAATCTGCTGGACCCACACTGGAAGAAGAGAACCACTAGCATGGTACCCGAGCATCCCTCGTCACACACACCCACAGATAAATAAATGTAACAGAAAACCAGAGCAAACAAAATCAGAACAAACAAAACCAGAAAAAGCAGTTACACCACAAACCCTCAATAGCCTTGTGCACGTTAGGCAAGTGCCCTGTCACATCAGCCTCAGCTCCTGGAGCTTCGGTTTTCCAAGTCAGGGTTTCTACATGCAGCTCTGGCTATCCCGGAACTCACTCTGTAGACCAGGCTGGAGATCCTCCCGCCTCTGCCTCCCGAATGCTGGGGTTAAAGGTATGTGCCCCCACACTCAGCTCAGCCCCTAGCTTTTTGAGAGAGGGTCTCTCACTATGTAGCCCAGGGTTGGCCTTTGAACTTGTGATCCTCCTGCCTCTGCTGCAAAGCTTAACTTGTAAAATAAGTTATCACAGGGTTTCCCAATGGCAATTCCATCTCTGTGTCAAAGTACCGGTTTTCAAGTGACCAATGTGTGAAATCTAAAAGGCAACATTGTAAATCAGCACAAAGTAAGATCCACAGAGGTGCCAGGAGGAGCCACCAATTCCAGGTTCCAGAACTAACAGGAAAGCAGAATTGTAATTATTACAAGGTCTGAGTGTCATTGTCATGTGTCAGCATCACATGTGAGAACGCTGGCCTGCAGGGACTTCTGTCCTCTTGTTCTAAGGGTCAGATGAAGTGAGAAAAATATACTTGCCAAATCTTGACCTGACTTCTGGCTAAAACTGAGATCAGGCTGACCCGAGGAACTTTTGCTAACCTGTACTATTCTGTTTCTGTAAGCCCAAGGCCTCTACTCCCCTATCAAAGGTGACCATAGTGATACAACTTGTCCTATCCTTATTAAAGCTCAGATCCTCAGCCAGGCATGCTGGTGCACACCTTTAATTCCAGCAGAGGCAGAGGCAGGCAGATCTCTGTGAGTTGAAGCCAGTCTGGTCTGCAAAGCAAGTTCCAGGACACCCAGGGCTGTTACACAGAGAAACCCTATCTTAAAAAAAAAAAAAATCCATATCCTGTCGTGCTTGCTACCAGCCATCACGGCTACATCCCTGCTCACTCAGCTCAGGGCCGCCTCTTTGGACTTGTAGTAGGGTCTGTGTGGTCCAATAAAAAACTTTCAATTTACACAGAGCTCATCCTGGTCTCCTTCTCTTAGGTGAGAACAGCCTGGCCACAATGCAGGAGGGGGATCACACACCCTGAAGAAAAACCTGCTCACATGAATGACTGATCCACTGTGCTAATTCTCTATGAACAACTTTGAACTTAAGAAAAGTTTTAGCCTTTATGTATTAACTTGGAGAAAAAGGGTATTTCCAAAGGTAAATGAATGACAGGCACAACCAAACAGGTCTCTAGCTAAACAACGTCCAGTACCCATGCTCCACACCACCCACGGGTGTGCTAAATATCTTCTGTGGGTCATACTGTGCTCTGAACTAGTGAAGAAAAAGCAGTAGGTCCCTGCCTTAAGGATGCTCACAGCTAGGGAGAACACAACCTCCTCTTTGCCTCCCAGGCCCTCCAATGATCTAAAGACAGCTGGCTTTAGAGATGTGACCCTGACCTCACTGTTGCAATGAACTCCCTGTAACTCAGACTTGGTCCAATTCACTTACGTAGTTGAGGATGGCCTCCCAGACTTCTGATTCTCTTGCATCTACCTCCTAAGTGCTGGGATTACTAGTGTGTACATCAGGCCCCCCCAGCCCCCAATGGATTTCATCTTCTTTTCTTTTTTTCTTTCCTAGCCCTCCCTCCATGGGAGTCCAATCTCAGGACCCAGGAGGCTGAGGTAAGGAATCTTGAGTTTGAGGCCAGTCTGGAATATATTATGAAATCGTCTCAAAAAACATTAAAAAAAATTATAACCAATGTCCAAATACTCTCTCTCTCTCTCTCTCTCTCTGTGTGTGTGTGTGTGTGTGTGTGTGTGTGTGTGTGACTAATGGCTTTTCATATTTTTGTAAATAAAATGCTAATTTAAGTCAGTGGACAAGAACCTCAAAATTAACATGTCTCAAAAGTCTCTCAGAGCTGCCCTCTGGAAGGCCAATCAGATGTTCAGGCCTGGAGCTGCCAGGCATACTGCAGAGCCCGTTCGTTCTCCAAGCCCACCTACACCTAACCGACTAAAGGCATTCTACCTCCCCAGCCTCCTTGGAAATGACCACTTCTTCCGGGCCCCCACTGATCTTACATCACAACGTGACCACAAAACCCACTCAGTCGCCAAGGGGAACCCTAACAGATAGATGCAAACCTGATGACTGCTCCCTTCAAAGCTGTCTCCAGAGCTCTGGAATTGGCTCCATTAGACCCCAGGCCTCCTCGTCCATCCTTGGGGACGCCATCGCACTCTGGCCAGACCCCTGACCTTCAGTTCCTCCAGCACAGAGAGCTCAGGGTCTGTATCTGCTCTTCACTGACCGTCCGTCCGTCCACCTCCTCCTCCCCCGCCGAGCATCTAAACAACTTTTTCTCTCAAGGCTGCCCTGTTCCCTTGGCAGACTGGATTCACCTGGCGAACACTCCCACAGCGCCTTCTGCTTCGTGAGAGCACTCAGCACAGCCCGGAGTCACCAGTCAAGCCTCACAGACGCAGTTATGTCCTCCTGCTAGCCGAGATGCCTAGGAGGGCCTCCCTCTATCAGTCTTGCTCATTAATAAATTCCCACACTGGACAGTAAATAGAGTCACAGTAAATATTTTTTGGCTGAATAAATAAATGAGTATTTGACTGAATAACTTTGATTTTTTTTTTTTTTTTTTTAAAGCAGCGTCTTACTCTGTAATGGAGGCTGATCTGTACTCAGCAGTCCTCTTGAGGCAGGGACTACAGGTGTGCACCACCATGCCTGGCTAGGAATGAAAACACGAAAAGCTCTTTTTAGCCAGATATGGTGGCACACATCTTTAATCCCAGCACTCGAGGCAGAGGCAAGCAGATCTTTGTGAGTTTGAGGCCAGTTTAGTCCACATAGCAACCAGGGCTGCATAGTGTGATTCTGTCTCAAAAAACCAAAAATCAAAACAAACAAAACCCCAGACATGTAAATGTAAACACTTATGGAACAGAGTGGAGAACCCAGAAATAAACACATACAGGTACAGTCACTGAATCGTGACCAATGTGTCAAGTGCATGAACTGGAAAAGACGGCCTCTTCAACAACGGTGCAAGGAAAAATTAGTATTTGTATCTCTTACCTGCAGAAAAATCCATCTGATTGAAGATCTTAATATAAGACCTGAAACTCTAAAAGTGCTAGAGGCAAAACTCTGAAGAATTACGAATAATGTCCAAGACCCAGCGATTCTCACCTTCCAATGAAAAATAGGACACAATAAAGGTTCTCAGAGTACAGAGCAGCAACCAAGGCCTCTTTGTTTTCCAACATAGCAACTGGTGACGCAAATGTCTCTGTTAAACCAAGCTTCTCAAAGCAATCTTGCTCTGAACCTCAAACTAATTAATTCATTCCTCTGACTTTTTTTTGAGACAGGGTCTCTTTATGAAGCTCTGGCTGTCCTGGAATATACTATGGAGACTAGGCTGGTTTCGAACTCACAGAGATCTACCTTCGTCTACCTCCCAAGTGCTGGGATTACAGGTGTGCGCCACCACCGCCCGGTGACCTTCTTTTTAAGAGAGTTATTTGGGGCTCACGTTGCTCTCACAGAGGACTTAGGTTTGGTTCCTAGCACCCACATGGTGGTTTACATCTGTAATTCCAGTTACAGGGAGTCCAATGCCCTCTTTCTGAGCTCCTGAGCTCCATGGGCATCAAGCGCATACATGGTTCACACATACATGCAGGTCAAACACTCACACATTGTTTTTAAAGTTTACTTTTATTATCTTTATGTGTATGCAGGTGCCTATAGAGGCCATGAGAGTTAGTGAATCTCCTGGAGCTGGAGTTACAGGTGGTTGTGAGCCCCTGATACGGGTGCTGGGGACTGAATCTGGGTCCTCTGGAAGAGCAGTCAGTGCTCTTAACCACTGAGCCATCGCTGCAGCCCCTAATTCATGTTTATACATGGCCACTCAGAGCTGCCTCAGAGGCCGGCACCCATGTCGACATGGACATGGTGACAAGGTTATAGAGTTAACTAACTGACAGACGGGTGAGCGCTCAGGGTCCCGTCCAGTCAGACTTGTGGGGAACTGGCAGCCCCAACATGGTGGTGATGGAACCCATGACAGCATGTATCACTTGGCAATGGTGCAGTGTGTGAGGGCTTCTCAGTTCCCAAGGCCAAGAAGGAAGCCCCAGGTGAAAGACAGATCTATCTGATGCCCAAACTGTCAGTGACAAGTTAAAATCATGGTGGGTGGAGCTATTTGGTTTCTACAAAGGTTTCAAAACCATCGCATGACCCAATGCAGCTTAAATGTAAAAATCTAAATTCAAGTTAAAGTATTTGGAGCATACATCTATGTGAATTTGAGGTGCTTACATCAAAAAAATAACACTTTTGTTTCATGGCAGCCTCAAGGCATTCATGCCAGGGTTATTAAATGTATGCCAGAAAACATCCATAGCCAAGCTCACATGACTGTAGGATGCTTATCTTTGGAATTTCCTGACACGTGACAGACGGGTTAGGCTGAGGGCCTAAGTTTTTGCAGTTCATTTCCTGGAGTTTCAGAGAAATGAAGAAAAGGAAGAAGTCAGGGAAGGGAAGGGAGGAGGAAAAAAGGACAGAGAGAAGAGAAAAAAAGACATTGTCCTCAAACCAAGAATCAGCATCCCCTGGTGTGGCTTGGCTGGGGCTGACTGGCCAGTGAGAATACAGTGACTTCAGTCTGTAAAGCCCCCAGACGGGCTGTGTCACCCCAAACCCTCACGGCCTCGGGATCCTTCATCATTTCTTTCTCCAGCCTTGGCTTGACTCTCCTGACTCAGACAAGACAGGATGTCTGCCAAATGCAGGGGTAAGGCATTTTTCTTTCTCTGGGAGATAGGAGCACAACAAAGAGCATACTGCTCTTTCAGATGTAGAAATGAACATCTTGACCTAATCACCTCCACTGTAGTATTTTAAACAAAATGAGAAACCTAAAGTCAAAATTGTTAAAGTGCAGCTGACGTGATCATATTTGAACTAGCCAAGACGCATTTCATTTTTGGACTGAAACAAAGTCATTTTAGCTGCTTATAAAGAAATGCTAGAAGGCTGCAAACAGCAGATTGCAGCGAGGAGGAAAGAGATAATGAGAATAATGACTCACCAGGCTGATCTATCTGTCCAAGCATGACACAGACAGAAGATTTCTGTTTCCACAACCAAGCTGCCCCAGGGAGGGGCGAGGAAGGGGTATCACTCGGAGAAGCCACCAGGCTATAGTTAATGTAGCCAGGCTCTGGCACTGGGTTGTCAAGGACTTCGCTGAGGGTTTGTGACTCAATGGTAGAACAAGAATTTAACCTGCAGAAATCCCTGGGCCCAATCCTCAGCATCAAAGCCAGCTCTTCCTTCAACATAAAACATAACAATTGGCTGGGGAGTTGGCTCAGAAGTTCAGAGCAGTTGCCCTTGTAGAGGACACAAGTTCTATTCCCAGGCACCCTCATCAGGTATCTCCAGCTCCAAAGGATCCAACACCCTCTTCTGGCCTCCACAGGCACATAATTGCACACACACACACAATATTAATTTAACAAAACAAACAAACATACAAACCAATAACAACAAAAAACCAGACTGGAGAGATGGCTTAGGTTAAGAGCATTGGCTGGTCTTTCCACAGGATCTGAGTTCAATTCCCAGCACTGAAATGGTAGTTTACAACTGTATCTATCTCCATTTATAGGGGATCCGAAACCCTCTCTGGATTCTGTGGGTATTGGGCATGTATGTGGTGTACAGACATACATATGGGCAAAACACCCATGTACATAATTTTTTAGAAATGTATTTTTATATGCATGGGTATTTTTCCAGCATTTATATCTTTGTGAGGGTACAGGATCCCCTGGAACTGGAGTTATAGACAGTTGTGAGCTGCCATGTGGGTGCTGGGAATTGAACCTGGGTCCTTTGGAAGAGCAGCCAGTGCTCTTAACTGCTGAGCCATCTCTCCAGCCCATACATAAATTTTTTAAATTAAATTTTAACAAACAAATGAACAACAACAGAACAAATGTCTCACAGGAACCCAACACATGGAGGCAGAGGCAGGTGGATCTGAGTTTGAAATCAGCCTGGTCAACAGAGTGAGTTCCAGGACAGCCAGGGGTAGATTGTGAGGGTTCCTACAAACAGATAAATGATCCAATCCAAGTGAGGTAAGAAGGAAACTCGGTTCAGCATGACTTAACCAGTGCTGATTCAAGCTTCTAAAGTCTGACACCAGGCAGTTTATTTTAGATACATTTAAGTACAGTACAATTTTGGTTTTTTTGTTTGTTTGTTTGTTTGTTTGTTTGTTTTTGGTTTTTCGAGACAGGGTTTCTCTGTGAAGCTTTGCGCCTTTCCTGGAACTCACTTGGTAGCCCAGGCTGGCCTCGAACTCACAGAGATCCGCCTGGCTCTGCCTCCCGAGTTCTGGGATTAAAGGCGTGCGCCACCACCGCCCAGCCAATTTTGGAAAAAAAGTTTCCTGGGAACAGTTATCTCAATCCCATGTACACAATAAAGCTTAAAGTGTGACTACATCAAAACTCTTCTGCAAAGTGCATGTGACTTCCACCTTGAAGGTGATGGGTTCTATCTATGGCTTAAGGCTCAGGAGCTGGTGTGGTCTCTGACCCACATAGAGGTCACCAGGCTATGAAGTGCATGAGACATCTCCTCTAAGGATTCACCTATTGACTGAGAAAGACAAAGATAAAGAAAGGTGCAGGGAGGGAAAGTCTGGGATAAACACTCTGGGGGGATTTGGGTGAGGCTGGTGTCCGTGGGAGACCAGCTCCGACCTACTCCCACCTTTGGAAGGGTTCTTAGGTGGAGGAGAGAGGAATTAAGAAATGATAGATAGAAAGACCTAGATGATGAGAAGACAGAAACACAGGATAGCTTCGGGAGGGCCTGGGTCAACACTCACCAGCCCAGAACTCTATTCAAAAGGGCCTTTTATAACAATGCCACGGGGTGAGGCAAAAGACCTCCCCCTTGCTAGATACAGCCAAGTGTAGACTCTTCCAAATACCTGGTACCCAAGGCCTGTGGGCCAATCATCCTCTTTTTTGAGGGGTGGGGTGGGGTGTTTCGAGACAGGGTTTCTCTGTGTAATTTTGGTGCCTGTCCTGGATCTCACTCTGTAGACCAGGCTGGCCTCAAACTCACAGAGGTGAGTTCTGCCTGGCTCTGCCTCCCCCTGAGTGCTCGAATTAAAGGCGTGTACCACCACCCAAACATCCTCTTATGCAGTCCTGCTGGGTAAAGCAAGCTCAGATCTCACTAGGAAACCTCTGTGGGCTCCCACCGCCTGGCCCTACAGATAGCAAAGGTCACTTGGTTGTTTTTTTAACAGCATCCACTTCCAGCCTTCTGGGTGGAAAACATGCACACATTTCCTCCACTGAGGAGATGTCCGTGAACGATTAACATTCCTGGTGCTTCCAGTGTGCTACATAATGAAACCCTGCCTAAAAACACGGCTCTGAGGTAATGGTGCTTGCTGCCATGTCTAACAACCTGGGTTTGATCCTCAGAACCTGTATGGTGAAGGAAGGAAGCAACTGCTCTAAGGTGTCCTCTGACGTCCACATGTGTACCTTGGCATCATGTGCACATGTGTGCAGACACAGTCACAATGTAAATAAACGAGAACGAACCACCCAAGTGTAGATCTACCTCAATTACTGAACACTAGCACAAAAATCTTCAACTATTAGCAAACTGAATTCACTCACTCACTCAAACAGGAGCAAACTGGGACTTCGTTCCCCACGTGTAAATCCTTCTGTGGTGATGGGAATGAGAATGTCCCTCATAGGCTCATGCATCTGAAAACTTGGTCCCCAGCTGAGAGTGCTGTTTGGGGAGGATTAGAAGGTGTGGCCTTGCTGGAGGAAGTATGTCACTGGGGGTGGGCTTGGAGAGTTTACACACACTCCCTATGCCCAGTCTTCTCTCTCTGCTTATGCTTGCATTTGAAAATGTGAGCTGGCCCAGCGGCAGCGCACACCTTCAATCCCAGCACTCGGGAGGCAGAGGCAGGTGGATCTCTGTGAGTTCGAGGCCAGCCTGGGCTACCAAGTGAGTTCCAGGACAGCTAGAGATACATAGTGAGATCATGTCTGGGGAAAATAAAACAAAATATAAAAAAAACAAACAAACAAAAATTACAACAAAAAGCTAGAAAGATTGCTCTTGCAGAGAGCCTGAGTTCACTTAGCAACCAACCATGTGGGATGGCTCACAACTGACTGAAACTCCAGCTCCAGGGCATTCAATGTCTCTGACCTGCATGGACACCTACACTCACATGCACATACCTACACAGATATACATAATTAAAAAGAGTTTTAAAAATGCAATAAAAATATTAAGTTACTTAGGAAGAAACAAATATACATAATCCTAATTTAAAGCATTATTTTGGGTATGTGAAATATGATAGTAATAAAGAGAATATTTAGAAAAAATACAAGAATTATATATATAAATAATTATATATGTCCAAGCACTGTAATGTATGCTTTTAACCCTAGTACTTGGGGGAGACAGAAGCAGGTGGATTTCTGCAGGTTTGGAGCCAGCCTGATCTATATAGTGAGCTCCAGAATAGCCCAGACTACACAGAGAGAACCTGTCTAAACACACACACACACACACACACACACACACACACACACACACACACACCACACTTTAGAATATGTAAACTGTTTCCTCTTGGGAGAGAACAGAAAAAATTGAGTTATCTGAACCACAAGCACCATAGCTGACAAGTAACACTGAGTTGGTGCAGGACACAAATTAATTTCTGGAAACTGTTTCTGGCTACTGAGGCAGAAATATTCTGGGAGGTGGGCAGTGGATCAAAGGTGATATAATCAGATTCAAGATCAAGTTTTTTTTTTTTGTTTTTGTTTTTTGGTTTTTTGAGCTGATGATCGAACCCAGGGCCTTGCGCTTGCTAGGCAAGCACTCAACCACTGAGCTAAATCCCCAACCCCAAGATCAAGTTTTAAAAGTAGGACTGGGCCGGGCGGTGGTGGCACATGCCTTTAATCCCAGCACTCGGGAGGCAGAGGCAGGCGGATCTCTGTGAGTTCGAGGCCAGCCTGGGCTACAGAGTGAGTTCCAGGACAGGCTCCACAGAGAAACCCTGTCTTGAAAAACGAAAGAAAAGACAATTTTTAAAAAGTAGGACTGAAGAGCTTGCTGCTGGGTTAGTCAGGAGCATGTGAAAAAGAAAATCAAAGAGAGTGACTAGCTCTTGGGTTAAGTAACTAAATAAAGGGTCATGTCATTTGACAAGGTGTCAGCTACCATGAAATGGTCAGTGGTGGCCTGGAGTGACAGCCCCATGGAGATCCAGCAAGGCATGACTGCACTCAGCTGAGACTGAGATCTCAGTTGGGGAGTCATATACTAGGCACGGGATGGGATGAGACCATTGGGGAACAAGCGTCGGGAGAGGACAAAAGCCCTTGGCCCGAGCCTGGCTGGGGCAGGGACAGGTCAGGATAGTAGGTACTGTCTAATAACAGAAGGGGAAAGTAAGGAGCTGAGAGCATCCAGGAGGAAGCCTCACCTGGAAATGCCAGAAGCCAAATGAAGGCAACATTTCAAGACAGGACGATACAACAGTTGTCCTCCACACCAAGAGACGCCATCTAAGAAAATGACAGAGCACTGGCCATTAATCAGACAGAGGCTGCTGATGGCCTTGGGCAACAGCAGATTGAAGATGAGTGGCCAAAGCCCATGTGGAAGATGCCAAGCCAAGTTAGGAAGCAAATAAGGGAACAAAATAAGTCAGACGTGGTGGCTCACATCTGTAATCTCAGCACTTGGGAGGCTAAGGCAGGATTACCACAAATTCAAGGCCAGCCCGAGCTACAGAGTGAGTTCTAGGACAGCTTGGTCTACAGAGTAAGACCTGGAGAGCTCCAAGTCTTTGAGCTCACAGACAAGCACTAGGAAAACCAGGAACGTTAAGCACGAAGGCTTGTCTCTTCAACGGAAGGGATGTGTGCTGGTAGCCAAAAGACACGTCAGAGCAACAACAGATGGTAATTGACATTCAAAGTGTCAAGCCTCCAGGTGAATAATTCTCTGATGGGGAACCTCATTAGGCATGGCTGCAGGACCACAGACTCTGGAATATCATTTGCTTCTGTCTGTATTTTCACATGTGCTATTACAATTTTTCCCGAAATGGCTGGAGCTGGTCTCCATAGGCTGCAATAGATGTATATACCTGTTTCCCACCCAGAAGGCTGGGAACTGATGCTCTTAATAATCAGGTGACCTTTGCTAGCTGTAGGGCCAGGCCTCACCCAGCCCCCGCCCCCAATGTTATCCCAGACTCTCCCTCCCTACATCTTCACCTTTATCTTTGTTTCTCAGTCAATAGTTGAATCCTTAGGGGAGATGTGACCTCTGTGTGGGTCAGAGACTACATCAGATCCTGAGCCTTAAGCCATAGATAGAACCCATCTTCAAGGTGGAAGTCACATGCACTTTGCAAAAGAGTTTTGATGTAGTCACACTTTAAGCTTTATTGTTTACATCGGATTGAGATAACTGTTACCAGGAAACTTCTTTCCAAAATTGTACAGTACTTAAATATGCCTAAAATAAACTGCCTGGTGTTAGACTCCAGAGGCTTGAGTCAGCACCAGCTAAGTTGTGCTGGACCGAGCTTCCTTCTTGCCTCTGAGACCCATTTCTCTGACTGTAGAGCTTGCAAGGACCCCTGCAAAGACCTTGTCTCAACAACAAAAAAACAGCTAGGAGTGGTGACACACGCCTGTAATCCCAGCATTCGGGAGGCAGAGGCATCTGTGAGTTCAAGGCCAGCCTAGGCGACAGACAGAATTCCAGGACTACATACACAGACACTGTGGGAGAGGAGGGAAGGAGAGAGAGCACCTGACCACCTGTAGTCCCCACACTCTGGAAGCACAGACATGAGATCCCTGGGCCAAGCTGGGTCAATGACAGACAAAGATTCTGCCTCAGTAAGTAAGTGGAGAACAAGCAAGGAAGACAGCGGATGTCAGCTCTAGCCTCCACACCCATTCCATCAGACAGACAGACACACACACACACACACACACACACACACACACACACTCTGAAAGGGGGGTAAAAGGTAAACTGGGAAACGCCTAGCTTCACAAATTCTTCACTTAACCTTTGGTGACAATTACAAGCCCTCATCATACCTGAAAGGTAATTTTGTTGTTCTGAGATAGGATCTCACTAAGTTGCCCAAGCTAGCCTGGAACTTGCTACGTTGTATAGGCTGGCTTTGAATTTATGAACGACCCTCCTGTCTCCAACTCCCAAGAGCTGGTATTCAGGCCTGTACCACTGTGCCTGCCTCCAGAGGAAGATATTTAGAAGCAAACATTCTTTGGTGAGAGAACAGAAGCAAAACACACTCTTTACCACATTTCCGGGTGGATCAATAAGCTGCCTCACACCATGAACACCTGACTGACTCTGGGAGCCCTCGGGTGCAGGCGCAAAGGGGCACAGGCGACAGCGGAGGCGTCCTGGGGCGAGCACCTACCTGTGGTCAGCACTGGGTCTTTGCCTCCCAGTCCATGGTCTTCTACTCACGGAAGTGGGAGGAGGGGAGGAGGGCAGCGGTGGGGGAGGGGGAGGCAGAGCGGGCAGGGGAGGCAGGATTCTCTTCTCTTTCCTAAAGCCCGGGCTCCCTGGACTCCCATCCTTGTCCCCTTCTCCGGCATGTTTGAACGTTCTGCGGGGCTTGGGAAGGGGGTTGATGAAAGGCTTTGGGGGGCACTGCCGGGAGCCCCTGTATACACTCTCCTGGGCTTTCCACTCCTCTGAAACCTCCGAGTGGTGGGCCCTCCACTTGGTACCCCCGCTTCCGTGGCTCTCAGCAGTGGGTCGGTCCTCCTCTGTTTTGTCAGGCAGACAGTGGGGGGAATAACAAGTCCCCGGCAACTGGAGGTCCAGGCCGGCAGAGCCACCCTTCAAGGCCTTCTCCAGTCTCTTGACCTGTTTCAGCACCGAGAGATGCTCACTCTGGAGGCGTAAGTCACTGGGTTTCAGCTCGAGCCCTCGCTGCTGGCTGGGCTCTGGCTGTCCATCGCTCTGCCTCAGGCCTGGCCACCGTTCTGCGTCCTGACACACGCTTCTTGCTGTCCTTCTGCCGTCATTTCCCAGGCTCTCTGCTTCCAGCCTCATTCCGTTCCTGGTTCTGGTGACCTCGCTGCCTCTCCTCTCTACCCCGCAGGGTGGCAAGGAGTTCTCTTGGCCCTCTGTTTGCCTGGCAGGCTCAGGCGCAAGCGCAGGCGCAGGAGGCTCCTTCTTGCCTTCCCACTTGGATATCTTGTCCTTTATGCTGAGGGGCTGGGGCTGGGCTCGGGCGGATGACCCAGGATTCTGGACACTACCAAGCTGCTTCTTGGAAGGCCGGCTGGCCTCTTTAGCACCAAGGTCTGCAGCCGGGCCACTGATGATCATGTTGGAGCTGAGCATGTCCACTCCTGCCTCCAGCATGAGGCTGTGGGGGCTCCTTGGGGGACTCCTTCCCAAGGGCAGCGGCTGCCTTCTACAAGCTTCCCCAGCCTTTGGCCCTTCTGCCTTGACCCTGTGCCAGAGACAAATACAAGGTGAGGGGTCTTCCTTCCATTACTGTTCTTGGCCAGTCTTGACAGACACCAGAACTCAGATATAAGTATTATATACTAATTGCCAACCACAACACTGAAGCTATTGCTTTGCTTTTTTAAGATGTATTGTATCATTTTAAATTTTTATGTGTATGGGTGTTTGCCTGCATGTATGTATGTTAACCATGTGTGCCTGGTGCCCACATGGTGTCAGAAGAGGGCATCGGATTCCCTGGAACTGGAGTTGTAGATTGTGAGCCACCATGTGGGTGCTGGGGACTGAACCCACGTCCTCTAACTGCTGAGCCATCTCTCCGGCCTCTGAAGCTATTCTGCTTTTTAAAGATTTATTTTATGTGTATATGTATGTGTTTTTTGACACAGGGTCTCTCACTGGCCTGAAACACGGACTAGGCTAGACTGGCTGCACAGAGCCCTTGGGACCCACCTGTCCCTTTATCCCCACAGCTGGGACATAAACTGCCACGTGTAGCTCTTTACACAGGTTCTCAGGATCTTATGCTTGCACAGCAGGTTTACTGACCCTGTTATCTCCCACTCTGTAGGCCAGGCTGGCCTCGAACTCAGAGATCCACTTGGGAGTGCTCTGGGTAAAGGTGTGTGCCACCACTGCCCGGAGCTGGGGTGTGAAGCCACGACTTGGGCTCACTGAAATGGCTCTCTGTGAGAGGGGCTGTTCTGTCAGCAGCTGCTTCCCCAGCTCCAGAACAATCCTGCAGAGCAGGGTCAGTATGTGTCTGCTGCCTGAGTGAATGTGCAAATCAACAGGGAGATGCAGGCTTCAGACGTGGCCTAGAAACGCACTGTCCAATGCAGTCTCCACCAGGCATGGGGTTATGTGAACTTAAATCCAATGAAATGAAAGCTTCGTCCCTCAGCTGCCCCAGCTGCCAGCTAAGCAATCCCATGTGGCAAGTGGCTCCTCGGTGGATAGAAGAGGTTTTCTATGATTGCAGATAACTCTGTCTAGAACATACGAGCGGAACTGCACACCTCTAAATATGAGTTTAGGAGGTTAGCACCATAAAGATGCCGAAAACTCTTTAGGAAGAAAACATCTGAAGTACACTTAATGAGGGTAAGAATATAGTGTTTCGAAATACAAACCATTCCTGCACAGCAGAGATTACAAGACTGGGCATGGTAATTGGATGGGTGGGCTCAGTAAACAGGCTCCAAGCTAGGGCACATTTTTCTGAATTTATATAAATCTGACTGTCTAGTGAGTGAGAAACTCCAGCTAAGGTTCACAGTGAGGGATGAATAATTAGCAGCTGCATTCATCCTGTTACTATAACTTTCCATTTCTAAGACTACAAGTTGTTTATATAAAGACCTCTCCCTTAGTTACATCATCGGCACACAAATTATGCTGCTGTTCTTGGTTGCACAGTATAAATTTTAAGCTTGTGAGAACACAAGCACACTTTCCACGGCTGTCAAAGCAGAATTTCTTTTTGAAAACGACAATTAGGATTCAGTATTTATTTTATTTTTACTTTATGCATGAGTGTTTGCCTGCATATATGTATGTGTGCCACACGTATGCCTGGTATCCATGGAGGCCAAAAGAGGGCCTTTGGAACTGGAGTTACAGATGGTTGTGAGCTGCCATGTGGGTGGTGGGAGCTGAACCTTGGTCTTCTGTAAGAGGCTTAAGAACTCTTAACCTCTGAGCCACCTCTCCATCCCTGAAAAAAAATCTGTTTTAATTGTCCTCAAGACAGTAACATGAATTTACATTTTAGGCAGAATCACAAAGTCCATGGTTATTTTCCGGAGAACCGAAAGGGCACAACTTACAGTTTCGATTCTCATGGCAAGATGGAAGTAGGGGACAGATGTGTGAAAACACGGCCGTCTAGATTAGTGTATACTGCTGACACAAGACACCTGGTGACAGCACAAACCACTGTCACATACACTACTGGACAACATAGGCAGTGCATAAATACATGGGCTTTGGAGTCAGAAAGGCTTAGGTTTGAGTCCTCACTATTTTTTTTTTCTCATTGTAGAGACTGAACCCAGAGATTTGAGCATGCTGTGTGGGCTCTACCACTGAGCTATATCCATAACCCTCTATTTTTTTTTTTCTTCTCCTAAAAGTAGGAATACTATCTCCCTTCCTTAGATTGGAGCTTTCTGAGTACAGAAGTCAAATTGGTCTTGTTAATTGTTCCTGATGTATGGTAGGTTATCAATACATAATACATTTAATAAATTAAAGGTACTCAACGGATGGCAGGTGCAACCATCACAGTATTCACTTAAGATCCCGAACACCTGGGATGACTGACCAGTACCCGAGGGAGAAAGACTGGCCGGCTTGTTGGGAGAACATGCTGTATTTACTGAAGTCAAGCAAGAGGGGGAAAGAATGGTAACACATTTGAACTGACTCCACAACAGACAGTGTCTTCTCCACATAACTCTGGGGCCCACGGGTGTCTAGGATTCTAGCATCTGGGCTGCAGAGCTGTGATGAGCTTACTCACAACAGAATATGAGCAGCATCAAGAAAAAGGCTCCATGCTAACAGACAATGGGAAGGGCTGACTATGTGAACAGCTAAGGCTGCAAAGCTTCAGAGCTAAGTGAAAAACCTGTGATTCTATGAGCTAGAAAAATATGCCCTAGCCTGGAAGGCACAAAGGAGATTCACAATGCTCACTCGGCAATAAACAGACCCTCTCGACCACTTTTGTCCCAAGCCTCACATGAAGGCAGTTCAAGGACATGCTCAGGAAAGTAACACCTCTTAGTTAAGGAAGGGAGTGAGAAATTATTCAATTCCTACATTCTTAGGGAGAAAGGAAGGAGATTCAGAAGCCTGGCCATCCCCCACACTTTCAGGGTGCATGCAAAAGGAGGCTCTTACTTGTCGACCAATCTGTAGCTCAGAGTTCCAATCTGGCTGTGGCTGCCTGTGGCCTGCCTGCACACTGTCACCATGTCAGCATCGAGAGAGGCTCCAGGTGGCCTAGAGAACAGGGATACATACTCAGCGAGTGACATAGGCCACTTCCTTTCAGAAGGAAGCAGGTATACAACTCTCAGGCCACATTGTTTATGTCTAGGAGATCCCGCCCAGAATTGGAGGTAGCATGAAGACACCATTCAGAAACCTTGTCTCAGGGGGATGATGTCATACGATCACCTCAGGCTTCCAAGATTTCTACCCTTTCTTTGAGGCTAATAAACTTGCCACGCAACAGTGTGGGCATTCAATGTATTGGCTCAGAACTTCCCCCTCAAAATCAAAGGGTTGTGTTCCAAGACATGCTTGTAGATAGTAGGTATCAGGAGGGAAGGCCAGAGACATAAATAAATAAATGTAAATAAATGTGGTATTTGAATGAGATTGACCCCCACAGGCTCATATATTTGGATGTTTAGTTCCCAGCAGGTGGACTGCTTGGAATGATTAGGAGGTGTATCTTTGTTGGAGGAGTGTGTTGCTGGGGGTGGGCTTTTAGGTTTCAAAAGCCCAAACCAGGCTCAGTCTCCCTCTCCCTCTCCCTCTCCCTCTCCCTTTCGCTGCTGCCTGGAGATCCCGGATGTAAAGTTCTCAACTACTGCTCTGGTGACATACATGCCACCACACTCTCTGCCACAATGGTCGTGGACTAAGTCTCTGAAACTGTAAGCAAGCCCCCAATTAAATGCTTTCCTTTTTAAGAGTTGGTCATGCGGCTGGAGAGATGGCTCAGCAGTTAAGAGCACTGGCTGCTCTTCCAGAGGTCCTGAGTTCAATTCCCAGCAACCACATGGTGGCTCACAACCACCTGTAATGAGATCTGGTGCCCTCTTCTGGCATGTAGACATACATGCAGGCAGAACACTATATACACAATACATAAATAAAATACATCTAAAAAAAAAAAAGAGTTGGTCATAGCCGGGCGGTAGTGGCGCACGCCTTTAATCCCAGCACTTGGGAAGCAGAGGCAGGCGGATCTCTGTGAGTTTGAGGCCAGCCTGGTCTACAGAGTGAGTTCCAGGACGGTGAGGGCCACACAGAGAACCCACATGACAGCAACGAAGACAATAAATAAATTTACTTACCCGCGGACCACACACTATAAAGACCACCAGTCAGGTGAGATGGCTCAGGGGTAAAGGTGCTTGCCATCACACCCTATGACCTGAGTTCAATCTCCAGAACCCACGCAGCAGGAAGAACCCACTCTCTACAAGTTGTCCTTTGACCTCTACCTGAGCATGCACACATACAAACAAACAGATGTATAAGAAAATTCTTTCTAGGAGGAAGAAGGCGTGGAGGGGCCCATGAGCTGAAAATGCCCAGAGCAGATGATGCCACCAAATTTGCTGTGTTTGGAGAGGGCTGGAGCATTGGTTGCCCAGGAGCCTAGCTATTACTTTACAGCAACCCAACACCGTACATTCTGCAATAAACCTGCGGTGGAACTGAGCCCAGTTCTCCAGGGAAGCCAGGGGCTCTGGCCCACCCATCCCACGGTGGAGGGGAGCCCTGAAAGGCCTTTGGGGACAGGAAGGACCTCATTGTCCTCTCACAACACTCACACAGCTGAAGCTTTTGGAACCTCTCCATGAGGCTGGGCCCACAGACACTGCCTTTCTGTCCTCTTCTGGCAGATAGCCACATGGGATGTGGGGGAGGGGAAAGCAGCCAATCTCCACCCATCATCCTGCTCTCCACAGCCTGCACACTGGCTCTGCAGACCAAACCCCCCACCATGCAACCTTCTTCCATATGAGCCAGGCAGCTAGCTCTCCATCTTCTTCTTTTAGGCTCATGCCAAGCTGTGTGCAGGATGCTCTAGAGGACGCCATGCTGAATGAGGCTCTGTCTGCTTCCTAGAGCAGCACACCAGGACAGTGCCTGGGCTGCACACAACCCCTGCAGCACTCTCCACTCAGAGGGGTGCTTTCCTCATCGCCTGAGGAAGCAGAGCCACCAACGTCCTTCCAGGAGATGCTCCCAAGTGGCTTTAGCCTCAAGCACATAACACCAAGTGTGAACTCACTTCCCACTTGATAACAACTCCTAGTTCCAGGGGACCAGAAGATGCCTATTCTGGTGCCACATTACAAGAGTGTGAATGGGGAGCAGAGGCTGGAAGTGAAGAGGTACAGAAAACACTGACATTCAGCAACAGCTATCAGGATGCCTGACTTCAGAGGTGTGGGTTTTTTGGTTTTGTTTTTGGTTTTGCCCCGATGATTAAAATAGGCTGACTAGATGTCTCAGTGGGTAAACATACTTGCTGGCAAGCTTGACAATCTGAGTTCGTTCACCAGAACCCACATGGTAAGAGAAAATTAACTCACACAGTCTGTCCTCTGACCTCTACAGTCATGTTGTGGTGCACGTGCCCCCCCCCCCCCCACACACACACATGTTATTTAAAAAACATTAGCATCTTTAATTGCAGCACTTGGGAGGCAGAGCCAGGCGGATCTCTGTGAGTTTGAGGCCAGCCTGGTCTACGGAGCGAGTTCCAGGACAGCCAAGACCGTTACACAGAGAAACTGTCTCCAAAAACAATGACAACAACAACAAGAAATTAAATCCAGGCTGGAGAGATGGCTAGTGGTCAAGAGCTCTTCTCACTCTAGGAAGTGAGTGTAGTTCCAAACAGCCACGTCAGGAGGCTCACAACCCCTGTAACTTCAGCTCCGTGGGGTCTGCATACCTCTGGCCTCCACTGTCACCGGCACACACGTGGCATATACTCACACATACACGTAAAAACAGTCTCCTCCACCCCGCAAGACAGCTCTGTGTAGCTCTGGCTGTCTTGGAACTCACTCTGTAGCCCAGGCTGGCCTCGAACTTACAAAGATCTGCCTTTGCCTCCTGAGTGCTGGGATTAAAGGAGTGCACCACTACTGCCAGGTCTCATAAAAATCAATCTAAAAAAGGAAAATAATCAGATGACAAGTCTAGTCTTCTTTGGGAGTGCTCTGTACACATAAGCTTTCCTGCCACTTTACAGATCTGGGACAGTCCATTTCCCAAATTGTGGTGTACTGGGAGTCTCTTCCAGTAAACCTAGGAACATCTCTGATGCAGCAAAACCAATGGTCTGTGGGCTGGTTTGCAATCTAATATGATAAATAATAGTATTTAGATGATTTTCACACAATTGAGGACTCATTTCTCCCTGGGCAATTTGGCCTTGTGATTCAGACTGCTGACCAAGAAGTGGTCTAATGAAAGAATATTAATACCACATTTCCTCACCCAACTGTTTCCTATAAAAGCAGAACTTCCTATTAACCAGATGGTCTTAATTATTACTATTTTTGTTTTTTTGAAACAGGGTGTGTGTGTGTGTGTGTGTGTGTGTGTGAAAAGAGAGAGAGAGAGACAGAGAGAGACAGAGAGAGAGAGACAGAGAGAGAGACTGACTTAGAATTTATGGCAACTCTGCCTCAGACTGGGATTAAGGGAGTATACCACCATCTCCAGTTATTAAAACTTTTTTGGGGGGGAGCTGAGGAGCGAACCCAGAACCTTGCGATTGCTAGGCAAGCGCTCTACCACTGAGCTAAATCCCCAACCCTATTAAAACTTTTAGGGGCTGGAGAGATGGCTCAGAGGTTAAGAGCACTGACTGCTCTTCCAGAGGTCCTGAGTTCAGTTCCCAGCAACCACATGGTGGCTTACAACCATCTATAATGAGTTCTGGTGCCTTCTTCTGGCCAGCAGTCATACATGCTGTATACATAATAAATAAATAAATCTTTAAAAAAACAAACAAACAAAAACTTTTAACAGCCCTAAAATAGTCTATAAAAATTTGAGACGATAGATACATGAGAATTCATATAATTTTTAAAGATTTCATTTACTTTTATATGGTTGGGTGTTTTTTCCTGCATGTATGTCTGTGTCCTGTGCATGCTTGGAGCCAACAGAGGGAAGAAGAAGTGGGTGGATGAACCCTCTAGAATGAGAGGTACAGCTGCTTGTGTGACTGCCACATGGTGCTGGGGACCACACTATGTCCTCTTCGAGGGCAAGTGCTCTGAGCTGCTGAGCCACCTCTCAAACCCACTGCTGCATTTTGAAAGCATTCTTTTTTCAGTTCCTTTAAGCAAACCTACTAAACACTCAGTCCAGATCAAACTCCCCGCACACCATTTTTCTATTTGTAAAGGGCCTGGACTACACAAGCACACAAAAAGGGCAAGTCATTAATTATAAAACAATCGCCTCTTTGGCAAAGGCTCAAGAATTAAACATAAGTATTTTACCTCAAAGAGGAAGGAGGAGCTTGTAGCCTGTACCTCCAGGGGAGGGGAGCCTTCAGGGCCTGGCCCTATCCTTGTAGTTCACCCCAGCCTGACTTTCTGCCTCGCTTTCCTCCCCAGGGACTAGGGACGCATATCTGCTTGGGCATTAAGTATTCATTTATGACTAAATAAAATGCCTCTGAATCTCATCACCAAGTATATTCTTGTTTTGTTTTGTTTTGTTTGTTTTTTTGGGGGACAGGGTTTCTCTGTGTAGTTTTGGTGCCTGTCCTGGATCTCACTCTGTAGATCAGGCTGGCCTCAAACTCACGGAGATCCACCTGGCTCTGCCTCCCAAGTGCTGGGATTAAAGGGGTGTGCCACCAACGCCTGGCGCATATTCTTTTTTTTTTTTTTTAGGCTTTATTTTAGCTTGTCGTTGGTGGTGCACGCCTTTAATCCCAGCACCTGGGAGGCAGAGGCAGACAGATCTCTGAGTTCGAGGCCAGCCTGGGCTACAGAGTGAGTTCCAGGAAAGGCTCCAAAGCTACACAGAGAAACCCTGTCTCAAAAACAACAAAAATATTTATTTTACTTTTACTTATGTGCATGTGTGTGTGTAGGTATGGGTATGTAAGTGCCAGAGCCCACAGAGGTTGGAGGCATCCAGTTCCCAGAAGTTGGAATTACAGGTGGCTGTGAGATGTCTTAGCTGGAGCTGGAGAGATGGCTCAGCAGAAGAGCCCTGGCTGCTCTTCCAGAGGACCCAGGTTAGATTCCCAGCACCCACTAGATGGCTTACAACCATCTGTACCTCCAATTCCATGGTTTGAACACCTTGTTGCCCCCCCTCCCCCGTGTATGCCAGGCACGAAGGTGTTGCACAGAAATACATGCAGGTAAAACATTCAAACTCATAAGGTCAAATAATTTAAAATATAATTAATAAAGTATGCTTATGTGGGAATAAAGGAATTCAAATAGGAAAGTAGGTATATCGCCTGCTCTTAAGTTGGTATATTATTTCTGCACATAATATCTATATAACTTGATTTTTTAAATGGTCATTCTTGGGCTAGATGGATGGCTCAGCAGTTTGTGCTAGACCTTTGTAGAGTACATTTATTATTTTCTAGTATTTTCAAAAACAATCCAGTATTTTCACATATGGAAGAAGATGGAGGAATCTGAACCCAAGACCCTCCTGGCTGTGCACTGCCTCACAATGACCTGGGGTACCATACGACAATCTCTCTGTATAAGAAGTTTCTAATACAAGTGGGGCTCAGAGATATTTAGGGAGAAAGAGCTGCATCTGTCTGTACTAAATGTACACGTTTTTAAAAATTAAATTTATGGATTGTGTGTGTAGCACTGCATTTATGTGGAAGTCAGAGGACAACTTTTGGGAACTGGTCTTCTCCTTCCACCATGAGGGTCCATGAGGGTCATCTCAGCAGCCCTTGTTTTGTTTCTGAGACAGGAAAAGCTTATCTCAAACTTCTATCCTCCTGCCTCTGCCTCCCTGGTGCAAGGACTGTCTATTGATCTTGGACTGTAACCTCTTAATAAGGCTTATTTTGAGACAAAACAAGCCTTTTCTCTTTAAACACTTAATTCTCTCAGGCATTTGCTATAGTAATGGAGGGTCTCAGATCCCCACACTGGCTTCAAATATCAAGGCTCATTTCAGGTTAGGAGTATAACCCGTGCTACATCAAGACTGCCGGTGACTATGAATATTCAGTTACTGACAAAATTTTCTTTTAGTCACCTGATTGGTAACTTCCTAGCTGATACCTGTTGGTCTGACATATGATGAAGTCTCAGGGAGCTGTGGCTAGCCCAGTCTGAGAATGCAAACTGGACCACACCTGGTGCTGATGAGGTCACAAGCAAGTCAAGATGTTGCCGTCTCTCTCCTAAACGCAGGGTTAGGGTTAGGGGTTTTCTCACATCTGCAGACGTATTCGGCACCTTAGGAATATGGAAAGGCATTTTTCTCTTGACAGTATTTGGAGATCATGCTTCATTCTCCTCTTCCATTGGCAATGTGGGAACGGTTCCAGGTTGCCTTCCGGCTCACCATTCCCGGAGGTTAGAGAGTAGATGTGTACCCCCACCAGCTCCTTGTACAGGGACACTGAGTTAAGTGTTTATGGTATCGTCCCCCTCAAGGTCTCTAACTACGAGTGTCGGCTCTGGGGAAGTCAGTGTGTGTCGTAATAACTAAAGTAGAAGCTACAGGGCTGGTTGCGAGTGGCACACCTGCTAATTCCAGAATTTGAGAGGATTTTCTTGGCTATTTAACGGCTTTGACGATAACTTGGGCTACATAAGATCCCATATAAACAATAAAATTTAAAAAGTGTGAACTATGCAATATACTAAAGTGTGACTTCATAGTCTTAATTCAGATTTCTCTTTGTATACGCTGGGTTTGAAGCCAGGGACTGACGTACACTGATGGTGTGCTTCACAGTGAGCTCACCCCCAACTTCCGTTTTGTTTTCAAATAAAAAGCAATCCAGGGCCAAAGAGATGGCTCAGGATCTGGATTTGATTCCCAGCACCCACATGGAGGCTCACAGTGATCTTTAACTTTAGTCCTAGAGGATCCAATGCCCTCCTCTGGCCTCCGAGAGAACCAGACACTGACTGCTCTTCCAGAAGACCCAGGTTCAATTCCCAGCACTCACATGGCAGCTCACAACTGTCTGTAACTCTAGTTCCAAGGGACCTGACACCCCCACACAGACATATATGCAGGCAAAACACCAATGCACATGAAATAAAAAAATAAATTATTTAAATAATAATAATAAAATAAATATTTTTAAAAGGGAGCCAGGGGAAAGGACTCAGCTTTTAATGGATCTGTCTTTTTATAGTTCTATAATTGTATATTTTTATACTTTGGAAATCCATCCTAGGAAATAATTCTAAAGACAGAGAAAATATATGCATGATATTTATAGGTATTATTTATAATATTGAAAAACTAAAAACAACTCAAATGTTAAATAATATATCTATTCAATGGAATATTATAAAGTATAAAGTAAATTGTATTTTACAAGACCATGATTCTGGCAGGAAAGATGGTTCAGTGGTTAAACGCATTTTCTGCATCATGAAGAACTGAATTTGGATCCCAAAATGGGCCCTAGCACCCATTTATTTATTTATGTATATATGTATGTATGTATGTATGTATGTATTTATTTTGTTTGTTTGTTTGTTTTTCAAAGACAGGGTTTCTCTGTATAGCTTTGCACCTTTCCTGGAACTCAGTTTGTAGACCAGGCTGGCCTCGAACTCACAGAGATCCACCTGCCTCTGCCTCTGGAGTGCTGGGATTAAAGGCGTGTGCCACCACCACTTGGCCCCACTTAATAAGCCAGGCATAGTCTTGAATGCCTGTGCTGGGGGAGACTGGAGGATTGCTGGTGCTTACTGGCTGCCAGCCTCTCCAAAAAATGTGAGCTCCAGATTCAGGGAGAGACCCTGCCTCAAAGGAATAAGGCAGAAAGCAACAGAACACTTGACACCTTCTTCTGGCCTCTGTGGATATGCACAGGTATACACCCACACATACATGTATGCGCATACACACACACACACACACACACACACACACACACACACACACCCTAAGAAGTGTGTTAAATGCTCTATTGGAGGTTCCGAGAAAATAGGTGCTATCCAGCCACTAGAAGCCCTCAGTGATCATAAATATAATTTTAAAAATTCAAGAAAACAAACAAACAAACAAACAAAAAACTTGAGCCCATTCCCCTATGGTGGGACACCCTGCTCAGCCTTGATACAATGGGGAGGGGCTAGGCTCTCCTTCAACTTGGTATGTCAGACTTTGTTGACTACCATGGGAGGTCTTACCCACTCTGAGGAGTCGATGTGGGTAGAGTAGGAGGGAGGTGAGTTACTGGGGGCTGGAGAGATGGCTCAGCAGTTAAGAGCACTGCCTGCTCTTCCAGAGGACCTGGGTTCAATTCCCAGCAACCACATGGTGGCTTATAACCATCTGTAATGAGATCTGGTGACCTCTTCTGGCTTGCAGGCATATATGCAGACAGAACACTGAATGTAATAAATAAATCAATCTTTAAAAATAAAATCAGTTACTGAAGTCAGCACGCCCAGCTCTATGAAGCAGCTCCACCCCCATCACATCCTTTACCCCCATCATCACATCCTTTACCCCCATCATCACATCCTTTACCCCCATCATCACATCCTTTACCCCCATCACATCCTTTACCCCCATCATCACATCCTTTACCTCCATCATCACATCCTTTACCCCCATCATCACATCCTTTACCCCCATCACATCCTTTACCCCCATCATCACATCCTTTACCCCATCACATCCTTTACCCCCCATCATCACATCCTTTACCCCCCATCATCACATCCTTTACCCCCCATCATCACATCCTTTACCTCCCATCATCACATCCTTTACCCCCACCATCACATCCTTTACCCCCCATCATCACATCCTTTACCCCCATCATCACATCCTTTACTCCCATCATCACATCCTTTACTCCCATCATCACATCCTTTACCCCCCCATCACATCCTTTACCCCCATCACATCCTTTACCCCCCATCATATCCTTTACCCCCATCACATCCTTTACCTCCCATCAGGCCCTCCTGGGTAGATACTGAACACTTTAAGATTACTCCAAATGCAAGGAGAGCTAGGAAAACAGTAACAAACAAAGCAAAAGACACGCGGGGCTTAGTGTCGGAGTACCAGTTTCATTGTCCCTTTCTCTAGGGCTGAGGCCCCATGAGACTTCCTCCTTCCATGTACGCATGCCTGTAGGTGACCCATGGAGCCCAGAGCCAACTGATCCATCTACCACACAAGTCCTGCACCTACATACGGCTCAGGGACCAGGGTGGAAGAGGGGAGGGAGAGACTGTAGGAGCCAGAGGAACAGGTCTGCTGTGAGACTTCATCCCCAACAAGTGTCAGACAAATCACATCCATGAAGTCTCATTAACATGGCTGCCTGAACAAGGACGACACCAAGGCAGACTTTTTAATGTTACTGGACACCCAAGCACCTTGACTGAACAGTGGTCAGTTACAATCACCCCAGGGCTGGGTTGTCAGCTGGGGTCGAAGACACACTTAGCACTCATGAGGCCCTGGCTTCAACCACAGGTACCCAAAGAGCAAAGGTAATTCTATAAAACCAGCTGCTTCTTCAGCCCTGGGGAACTTCTGAGAATAGCCTAGGTCTTTCTCAGCAAGAAAACTAGCAGCAGCAGCAGAGACTAGTTTCACAACAGGGCCTCAGTCTGGGGGTTGGCAGTAGCCTCTGAAGGACCAGCTGTCCATCCACTTTGAGATGGAGCCATTGACCTCACTTTAAAGATGAGGTCAAGGGTCAGAGGCTTGCCCATTATCAGTCACCATGTTTAATAAAGGACAGAGAGTTCTGTCAGATCTCCCTAGTCCAAATCCCACATTTCACCCTTTAAGCTTTGATATCTGTTCCTTACACACCTGAAACAAGAATTACATGGGACCATCACCTCTGTAAAGCCTGATTCAATCTCAGCTCTGCCAGGATCCTCTGGTGACCCCATAGGGTCAGGCTCTTTGGAGCAGCTTGACCTGCTTCTAAGGGCAACAAGCAGGAAATAGCTTTCATTCATAACCTTCTGGGACAGTCAGGGTGAGTACATTAACAGTGAGTCTGCCAGGCACTTCTCTAAGCACAAACATAATTAATAACAGACATAATGCATGCCCTGGAAAACAAAAACCTATGCCCATATATACTTTCTAAGAATGTTTAGAATGGTGTTTTGTGTAATGTCCAGAAAGCAAAGTATAAATAAAAACACCGAACAAATAACACCAAATGACCATCAGTTGATAAATAGATAAATAATGTGGTATATCCACATAAAGGACGATTACTTAGCCATACAAGGACTGACATACAGGTGCATGCCACAACATGGGTGAACCTGGGAAACAGTATGCTAAGTAAACTGAATCCAGTCAAGAATTCTACATGCTGGGGCTGGACAGGTGGCTCAGCAGTTAAGAACACATACTGTTCTCTCAGAGGGTCCCCTGAATTAGTTGCCAGCACCCAGGCAGGGTGGCTAACAACCACCTAACTCCAGCACCAGGGGATCAATGTCTCTGGCCTCTGTGGGTACCTGCACCCACAAGAACATGCCCACACAGACACAAACACATATACATAATTTAAAATGAAATAAATGTGAGTCTGGAGTGGGATCTGGTCTGGGTCGATGGCTAAGAACACGCAGTGCTTTTGCAGAGGACCTGACTTTGGTTCCCAGCTCCCGTATCTGGTGGCTCACAACTGCCTGTACCTCCAGCTCTGGAGGGACCCAGCATTTCTGGACACCACAGGCACCCACTCACACACACATGTAACAGCCCATTAAATTAAATAAAACAGAGTAAATTTTAAAGGATCCTTTTTAAAGCCCACATATTGTATAATTTAATTTATTTGAAATGCCCCCAATAGGCCAGTCCACACAGGCAAAGCAGCTGAGAGGTCACTTATAGCGTCGGGAGGCTGGGTGGCTGAGGGACATGCTGGATACAGGTTTTGTTTACAGGGTGAAAATTGTCCTCAAATTGTGATGGTGGAACAAATGGATACAAACAAATGAAAAGCCATGAAAGTGTACACCTATTAAATGGGGAGTTTATCTTGTATGCAAATTTACATTGCAGAAAAGTGTTGGTTTTTGGTTTTTGTTCTGCCTGGAAGGCAGAAGGTAAGCCTCTATCCAAGTCCAGCTCTGAAGCAATCATAACAGGAAGTCCATTTCAGTTTACAGAAGAGGCACACAGAGGATGAACAGCATCACTAAGCCTTAGAAGGGCTGTATCCTCCCCAAATCCTCAATTTCTGATTATGTCCAAGTATTTAGTGAGTGGACTTTAAGACTAGGATTCTAGGAAGCACAAAAGTTAAGCACCCATGGATGCTGCACTTAAAGAAACCACTCAGAGGTAGAAGGCAGGTCATGCACAATGAACAGCTAGCTTACCTTGCAAGGAATCACCTTCTAAATCTTGCCCTGCATCTCAAGGCCACTGGCAGCCATATTTAAGGCAGAGACTCATTGGCCCCGCCCCACGCCAGGGCAGAGCTAATTGGTTCTACAGGAAGACTCATGTTTGGCCAATCAGATTCTACTTTAGGGAAGTAGGCCAATTTCCCTATGTCTAGAATGGGAAAGAGTTGCTGTGAGTCAACTGTTTCCCTCTCTGTGGGCGAAGGAGTACAGAACCCATCTGTGAGGGGAAGATTCATAGTGACAGGGTGGTTGTGTACCTCCTGGCTCCATCCCTCCTTGGGACGTCTGAATTCCTGTCCATAGGTTCTATGAGATATCTTCATCTTGGTTTAAACAACACAAGGGCTCTCTACGAACATACGTTATGTTCAATATATACACACCTATTTTCCGAAGTGAAAAGGAAGGAGCGTCTTAATCGGGAATCTGCATTCATGTGGCTCGTTCCTGAGCACTCTTGGCTACTAAAGAAACCCCAGCCCATCACGATGCCTCCAACCTGCAAAGCAGATTGGGTGTGATCTGACCGCCTTCAGCACTAACTCAGGAAAACCACTTTCAGGAAGTCCCTTTTCCTCGGTGAGGCTGATTTCTCAGAAGAGTTATGGAATGCCTGTAGTCTTGGTAAGGCTTTCGGAAGACCCAGGAAGGAATTAAAGGTGCTAAATGGGAGGGACGTGCTGAGCCCCTGGAGGAAGTAAATGAAGTCACCATGTTAGAAGATGTGTATAATTTCTTTCTGTGGCAATACCACCCCACCACCCCACCACCACCAGCAGCAGCCTTCCACCCACCCTGCCAAAACAAAATTAAAAAAAAAAAAAAAAAGAGTGTATCCTGAGATAGTCTAATGAGCGACCACTATAGGGAAATGACCAAATAACAGTCATCCCTGACTTCTTCAGTGCTTGTTTTCAAACCTACATTACGAGACAGTAGACCACATATCTCCACCACCACCCCCAACCAACTGGCAGGGCATGTGTGAACGAAACATTCACAAGAGTCTCCAGAGTCAGGACCAGAAGCCTGAGCTGAGCCGCCGGGAGGAGAGGATGCCCAGATCTTCCCACTTTTCCCATCTATTTATGGAGTCATTTGGCTCCAGGAAGTGTGGAGCCCCTTCTCCCAGGACCCTGTTGGGAGTGACGCCTACACTGGCTGGCCCAGCCTGCCACATCCTCCTGCTGGCCTCAGCAGCTCTCTCCTCATGACCCAGAGGGTCACTGGGAACCCAGCCTGCAAATGACTGTGTTCCTAAGAGTCCCAGTGAGTGAGGAGAATCAAAGCGGAAAGGGAGGTGCGGGTGGGGGCGGATACATAGTAAGCTAGAGAAGCCCATCAGGGAGATGCTCCCAAACATGCACACTGGGGAGTGACAGGAAGTCAGGTCTGGAAATGACAACACTAGCCCAGGGGCTCCCAATCCTTCACTGCAGAGCTGGGGATGACAAGAGCAGACCCAGCAGAACCCAAAGCTACTATCATTCACTCACACTCACCCACCTCCTCCCCACTTCCTTTTCCAGGTGACTCAGTTTCTGGACCTGGAAACCTGTGGGTTTCCTCGTGAGCTGTATGTTCTTATTGGAGATCTGTGTGTGTGTGTATCTCTCTGTCTCTCTCACACACACAGGCCTCTCTCTCATACACAGAGGCCATCTGTCTTCTGCTGAAAGGTTCTCCTGTATCATATGCTGGCCTCTGAACTCATTTGTAACCAAGGATGACCTTGAACTTCTCATCTTCCTGCCTCCACCTCCAAGTGCTTGTATTACAGGAATGCACATCAGCACCCCCAGCACCCCAGCACCACGAGCACTCTATGTAGTACTAAAGATCAAATCTAGGGCCCCGGAAGTGGTAGGCAAGCACTCTACCAACCGAGCTGTATTCTCAGGCCTCTTCTCTCTCTTTCCTCTCCCCCAACCTCTCGTTTTTACTGTTGGTTTTTCCACATTATCGGAAACAGGGTCTACCCCTTCAGAAACCTCTGAAGCTCCTGAGTTTTATTTGAAGAAGTGCTGTTCTGGACTGGGAGATGCTCGGCAAGTGGAGGTCTTTGCCTCCAAAGCCTGACAACCTGAGTGTGGTCACTAGACCCCACATGGTAGAGGAGAGAACCCACTCCTGCAAGCCGTCCTCTGACCCCTGCAGTCACGCTGTGGCAGATGCTCAAACAAATAGAATGCAATAGAAGGTTGTTTTTTGTTTTTGTTTTTGTTTTTGTTTTTAAAGTAATGGTCTTTGTTGTTAGGATGTTGAATCAGACAGACAGACAAGTCAGGCCTGACAGGGCAGCCTATAATCCCAGCTACTGAGAGACTGAAGGGGGAAGATGAACAGTTCAAAACCAGCCTGGGCAAGTCAGCGAGACACAGCCAATGGTGGAATACTTCTAACACACAGAAGGCCCCAGGTTCAGTCACTAGATCTTCAAGAAAATACACACACCTAAAAGCTGGTAGTGTAGCTAAGTCACAGAATGCTACTTATGAAGCTCTACTACGATACTTTTCAGTACCTAAGCAAACAAGTTAATAATAAAGAATTAAGCAGGGTTGGTGGCACATGCTTATAATCTCAGTACTTCAAAGTTATCCTCAGTACATAAGTAGCTAACATCTAACCTGGACTACACTGTGACTAGTTTCAAAATAAAACAAACAAACAAAAAAATGCTCTTTAGATACCACATAATTTCAACCATGAATTCCCACTGAATTCTTTTCCTTATTTTTGTAAAAAATAAAAATAAGCATTTGGACTTTTTGACTTGTATTGTAGAAGGAAAAAACAAAAACAAAAAACTTGGTGTTAGCAGGTTAAAAGAAATGAATTAGCTGGGCAGTAGTGGCGCACGCCTTTAATCCCAGTACTCAGGAGGCAGAGGCAGGTGGGTGTCTGTGAGTTCAAGACCAGACTGGTCTACAGATCGAGTTCCAAGATGACCACAACTGTTCCACAGAGAAACCTTGTTTCAAAAAACCAAAAAGGAAAAAAGAAATAGTGGCAGAGAGTAGGACAGCAGGAGAGAGAAGTAGACAGAACCAGAATGACCAGAGCAGGAGCTCTAAGGACCAGGAAAGACTGGTGACAGGGGCAGGCAGAGCCACAGGGGACCCAGTGGCAGACTGCGCAGCTGCCACGGTACCGTCATATCCAGAGGCCTCTCATTTGACCAGCCCGTGTGATCACCTTGTTTTTTTCCAGCTGAAATGTTCATATGACTAGCCATGACTAGAATGTTCTGCTGGCGAGACTATACCTGAGCTTTGCTGGGCTACCCCACCAGCCCCCACACCTTGTCCATCCTCTTGCCCGGCTTCCATCCACCTCCTGTGTTTTATAGCTCACCCCACTCAGTCTAGCCAAAACCTTTCCATTTAATATGAGCCTATAAAAGCCTTTACCATGGAAATGTCCTCTAGTGGTTAAGAGCCCTGGCTGCTCTTCCAGAAGTCCTGAGTTCAATTCCCAGCAACCACATGGTGGCTCACAACCACCTATAACGGGATCTGATGCCCTCTTCTGGCATGCAGGCATACATACAGACAGAACACTTATACATTTAAAAAAAAAAAAAACCATAAAAACAAAAACATTAAAAAAAAAAAAAAAAGAAGGAAATGTCTTCTAACTTGACAGAGAAGGTAATAGGCAGGAAGTCAGTTTCCAACAAAGACCATTCTTGTCACCCCAGCCAAAATTCTTTCTCCCTTCCCTTACTTTTTCTTTTTTTGTTTGGTTTTTTGAGACAGGGTTTCTCTATGTAGCTTTGAGCCTTTCCTAGATCTTGCTCTGTAGACCAGGCTGGCCTCAAACTCACAGAGATCCACCTGGCTCTGCCTCCCGAGTGCTGGGATTAAAGGCGTGCACTACCACCGCTCGGCAAACTCTTCTCTATGTAGGTTTGGATGACTTTGAGCTCCAGATCCTCCTGCCTCTACCTCTCAGGTGCTTCGATTAGGTATGCATCACCACATCTGGCTCTCAGCCCACCTTCACACTAAACCAACTATCTGCCCTTTCACAGACATCTGGAGGGACGAACTTTGGCCATGCCTGCATGAACACAGGTGGTCAGACTCAGGATTCCAGACGTCTGGGGGTGGGGTACAGCCTCAGCCTGGATCCAGAGGGGCTCCATGACTTCATCCAAAGCAGCCAGCAGCCAGCACCTTGACCGCCACCCATGCCCTGGATAGAGGCATGCCTGGGCAGCCGCCTCCACTTCCAGAGGCAGCCGCACACTGCCATCTGGGATTGCTTTCTCTCCGCAGGCTTTCCTGATGTTTGCCTTAACCTGACCTCCCTTAACAGTAACACAAAGAAGAGGAAGGGCCACCCTGCTCATCTGTCGCGGGCTGCGGTCACCCAGAGAGCCCCAGAGCCTGTGCCTCCCGGGGCTGGATGTTCACACCACACCACCAAGCAGCCACTTGAGTGGAATGCACCTGGAGGTCATCACTTGCTTCCTGGCAGCCACCCCAGCTCCAGCTGTGTTGCCCCCCACCCCCACTCCCTTCCTGTCCTTCTCTTCCTTTCCTCCCCCTCGGCCTCCTTCCCACCCTTTTTTGCTGGCTTCTGTTCTTTCTTTCCATGAGCAGAGAGTTTCCAGGCTTGGCGCGCAGCCAGCACATGTGGACAAAGACAGCGATCTTAGGGGGAGACGTCATCTTCCATGCCGCACACGGCCAGCACAAGAGAGCAGGCGAGGCCACGCCCCTGGCTGCTCCCAAGGTTCTGGGGAAGGGGTGGAAGATGCAGCCTAATGTAAGGGTTAAAGCAAAGTGTTTGGACGGTTCTGGATCCAGGCTCAGATTCCAGTGAGCCGTTTGCTGCTAGCCTTTGGGTCAGTGACTTCCCTGAGCCTTGTCCTCTTGGTATTAAGTCGCAGCTGGAAAGGCCCTGGAAAGGATGAGGTGAGAAGGCAGCTGCGGAGCACTCAGCTGCGGGGGGAGGGAACCTGAGAAAAGTGCCGACACATGGCTGCTGTGGTTTTAAAATGAGCCTCACCCTGACAAGTGATACTAACAGGAACAGTAGAGGGTCCTGAGTTGACAAGGGCGGTCCCCTCAACTCATTCAGAGGGCTGACTGTGAAACTCTAAACTACTCTCCGACAGGCTGGGGCTGTAGTGCAAGGATGGAGCACTTACCCAGCATATACAAAGCCCTGGGTTCAATCCCCAGTACTGCAGAAACCCATCCCCGATCCCCACGTCCAAACACCCACCAACAACTCTCAAGCAAATGAACATAGTTAGTTTGGGTTGCTGCAAGGGCTGAGCCCTTCCTTCTGCAGTAGAAGCAAGACACCCGGGACATGCTGACCCCCAGCCTAATGTCCCTGAGGGTCACCAAGCCTGCTGTCCTGGCCTCCTCAGCCAGTGCTATTTTCCAGTTTCCTGTGAGCAGAGGCCCTTGTCTGAACGTTTACCATCTCCGCCTAGTGTTCTGCAAGTTTCGCAATGCCTGCAAGCATGCTCATTTTCATCAGCTAAATTCTGAGCTACGGAAAATGGTCTTTCGCCTACAATTTCACTGGGCTAATCTGAGGCAGCATGAATGGATTTGAAATTGACCATAAACTCAATCACCTGGCAGAGCACAGCATTTGTACAGCCTGGAACACACCAGTATAAATTGACCTCTGCCCTGGAACTAGAGAGAGAGACCCAATGGCACACAATATGAAGGCAGTAACTGTTAACTATCTCTTCAAGACAAAAAAAGACAAGCTGGAAGCCTGCTGTGGTGACTCGTGCCTTTAATTCCAGCACTGTTGAGGCAGAGGCAAAAGAAATAATCCCTGAGTTCGAAGCTAGCCTGGTCCACAGAGGGAGTTCCAGAATAGCCAGGGCTACACCAAGAAACCGTATCTCAAAAAAACAAAACAAAACAAAAAAACAAAAACAAAAACAAAAGAGACAAACCGATCCGGGGAATGTGAGAGATACCAGTAACGGAAAGAACCAGTGAAGTGCTGGATTTACCATTCCAGTGGCAGAGTTTCAGAGGAGAGCAGTGAGCACTGTAAGAGCCACGGCCGTCTTCAAGGAAAACCCACCAAGTTCTTAGCCAGGCTCGAGCTCTGATCTGAACATGGCTCCCTTGGAAGCCTGTGCTGGAGTTTAACCCTCATCCTGAGGTATTAAGAGGTGAGACCATGAGGAATCGCTCAGGTGATCAGGCCTCTGGCTGCATGAATGAATAAATCCATTCACGGGTTGGGCACTGAGCTATCTAGAAAGTAGGCCAACTACAAAAGCCAGTCTCCAGTGGAGATGCAGTGGTACAGCCTGTACATTTAAAAGCCAGCTTGGCTAGGTGTCCCCTGCTCCCGGCCTCACCCAAGCGACATCTTGCATCAGAAAGAGACATTGCCAGATGTTACCCCTTGACCTTGGGCCAGAACCAAGCCAAAATAAACCTCATTTCTTTATAAATTGCTTGGTCTCTAGTACTGTGTTATTAGCAACAGAAACTGTACCACTGCCTGACACAATGGGAAATCTCTGTAATCCCAGCGCTCAGCAATAAAGCAAGAGCGGTTCATATCAAGGAACCCTAACAGGTGGGCTCCAACATCTGAAGATAGCAAGATTGGCACGCTAGGATGTCGGTGGGAAAGAAGACAGGAAGAAAGCAGAAAGCTGGGAGGCTGAGAGAAGGAGGACAGATTTGCTACCCTAGGGAATGTGGAGGGCCCGTGATGAAGAGCTGTTCTCTTGTGCACATGCTAAGGTCAGGGTGGTCTGATCAGGAGAAATATATAGAGTAGGCAGAGCAGTGAGCTAAGGCAGAAAGAACAGCTCTGAAGGGGCCAAGCTGAGGTGTGAGTATGAATGAGATGTCTGTGAGAGGCCAGAGGCATGGGGGCTGCTCTTACTTCTCCCTCGACTCAGCTGCTTCTTACACTGCTTATCTAGACCTTCCAACATGTACTCTGTCTGGACTTTCTTCTTTTGTTTTGTTGTTTGAGACAGGGTTTCTCTGTGTAGCCCTGGTTGTCCTGGAACTCCCTCTGTAGACCAGGCATGCTCCACCACTGCCCAGCTGAACTTTTTTTCTTATTAAAAAGATTTTATTTTAAATTGTGTATCTGGGCCCAGTGTGGTGCATAACTTTGATCCTAGGACTCAGGAGGCAGGGGGAATCTCTGTGAGTTCAAGGCCAGATCAAGTTATAGGACAACTAAGGCCACAGAGAAACCCTGTCTTGAAAAGCAAAAATAAACATTAAATTGTGTGTATTGTGTGTATCTGTGAACATGAGCTTGGGTCCCTGCAAAGAACAAAGGCAGCTGTGAACCACTTGATGTGTGTGCTGGGAACTGAATTCTGGTCCTGAGAGCAGCACACACTCTTAACTCATGAACCACCTCTCAGTCCTCCTCAGCTTCCCTTGTGAGACAGGCTCTCCTTATGCTGCCCAGGCTAGTAACTCAAGTAATTCTCCTGCCTCAGCCTCCCAAGAAGCTAGGAGTCTAGGCTCGAGTTTGTTGACTGAGTTCGCTTTACTCTGCGTCCCTGCTGTTGTCTAGGCCAGCCTTGGGCTACTGTGAATGACCCATGAATTCTTTTTGAATGAGGGGGATGACAAGTGACGGCCCCTTCGTTAGGGATCACTAGAGGTCTGAGCCATATGTCCGGCGGTAAAGTGCTGGAAGTCTGAAGACCTGAGTCTGATCCCTGGAAGAAACAAAAGCCTCCACAAAACTATCCTCTGACCTTCTCTTGTACACCAGGGCACACCCTCTCCCATCATAAAGAGTATGTGGGTGGGGGTGGGGGTGGGGAACGGACAGCTAAGGGCAGTCAAAATGGCATGCTCTGGGGTAGGGGAGGCAGCAATCACACGTGATGTGATAAAGATGAGACATGGGCACCAGCCAATCAGAACTGCTTGCAGGGGGCTGGAGAGATGGCTCAGTGGTTAAGAGCACTGGCTGCTCTTCCAGAGGACTCAGGTTCAATTCCCAGCACCCACATGGCAGCTCATGACTGTCTGTAACAGGGGATTCAACATCCTCATACAGACATACAAGCAGAGAAACACCAATGCACACAAAATAAAGATAAGTCATTTTTAAAAACCTGCCTTCTGGTTAACTCTTTGATGGCCATCGTTCTATGTGGTTCTAGCTGACTATTCCCACACAAGCCTATCAGTATTTCAACGCTTTCACAAGTGGCACAAAGGTAACAGTGCACACCAACTCCCTCTCAGCCTTGACCTGGGTTCCAGGAAAGGATGGACAACCATGATAATGAGGAATTAGCCCCTGTATTTATAGATGGTTAGGGGTGAAAGCCAGTTTCAGGGCTCTGGGGGAAGAGACTTGGGGATTGTCTCTGACACTTGAATTTGCAGGGTACCTGCCCTTGTCTCAAAAGTGGCCTTCTCTTTCCCTCTAGTGAACTGGCACCCTGGGCCTTAAGCTCCATATGTAGCTAGAGGCAACCTCAGTCCCTTATTCAGTGCTAGGCCAGGGGGAGAGTGTTTGCCTAGCATGCCTAAGGTACTATTCTGCAAAAAAAGGGCGATCACAAACCAGGGACGGGATTGAAGGTTAAAAATGGGGAGCCAAGCATGCTAGTGCACGCCTTTAATACCAGTCCTTGGGGACACAAAAGGTAGGCAGATCTTTGTGAGTTTGAGGCCAGTCCAGTATACATGATGAATTCCAGGTGAACCAGGGCTGCTTAGTAAGACCCTGTTTCAGAAAAAAAGAAAGGTAGGTAGGTAAAAACAGGGCTGGGTGTGTGGCTCAGTTGGTGGAGTACTTGCTAGCATTGAGGAATCCCCGAATTCCCTCCTCAAGATTCACTCCTCACCATCACAAAAAATTTGCCAGGCTGCAGCCAGGTATGGTGGTGCACGCCTTTAATCCCAGCACTCAGGAGGCAAAGGCAGGTGGATCTCCAGGCCAGACTGGTCTATATAGTGAGTTCCAGGACAACCAGAGCTACATAGACCATGTCTCAAAAATAAATAGGGGGTGGGGAGAGAAAGGAGGAGAAGAAAAGAAAAGAGAAAAATAAGTACTAAGGGTCTGGAGCAGTGTCTCAGCAGTTAAGAACTGGAATTCATATCCAGTCGTCCACATGGGGCAGCTCATAAATTCCTGTACCTCCAAGGGGCCCAACACCTGCTTTTGGCCTCCATGGGCACCTAAATATACATATGCACATACATGTGTGTTGACAGACCCACCCACACGTGTGCACACATAAATAAAATTAATCTCTTCAAAAATCAGCATTAAAAGGGAAATTTTTTTCCTTTTTGTTTTTTGAGGGTCTCTCTTTTGACTGGCCTGGAACTTATTCTGTAGACCAGGCTGGCCTCAAGCTCATGGAGATCCACCTGCCTCTGCCTCACCAGTGCTGAAGTTATAGGAATGTGCCACTACATCCTGCTGACTCTTCTTTTTGAAGCGAAGACAGGGTCTTGCTATGTTGCCAAGGCTGGCCTCAAACTTGTGATTCTTCTGTCTCTGCCTCTTGAGTAGCTGGGACTGTTTGTGTTTGCCACTGTGCTCAGCATTAGGAAAAATGAGTTTTTCACAGCATAAGCAGCCAATTCTGTAGGCTGTACCTTATGGCTTTGCTGGCAAGGCTGAAAGGCAGAAATATCCATTCTCCTGGCCTGGACAGGTGTGTTGGCTGAGCACAATAACTTGGTACTATTCTCCTGACTCCTGGACTTTCCTAGCCCTCTAGAGTAGCGGTTCTTGACCTGTGGACTCTCAACCCCTTTGGCAAACCTCTATCTTCAAAAAAATATTTACAGTATGATTCATAACAGTAGCAAAATTACAGTTATGAAGTAGCACCAAAAATAATTTGATGTTTAGGGGTCACCACAACTTGAGGAACTGTATTAAAGGGTCCCAGCATTAGGAAGGTTGAGAAGCATGGTCTAGAGTTCCGGGTTCAGGAAAGGAGAGAGGGCAAGGTGAAGGACTTGAGTTTTGCCTATGGACTGGTTGTTCCTAACCAATGAATGAGTCAGAGGAGGTGGGTGCTGTGCCTGCTCCTTCCAGCTCACCATGGCCAAGCAGGCCTGACACCTTCCCCCCAGCAGACTGAATGTTTGGAGCAAGACCTTTCTGTCTCTTTCGTTCCTTGCCTGTCCCTAGGAAACAAGCAAACTTCTCCAGATGAGCCAAGCCGGGGGGTGTTTGTGTAGGAATGTGGGACAAACCCACAACCATAACCTTCCTGGGGCAGGTTGTTAACTTAGCTAGAGACAAGGGAGTGGTGCTCTTGTTTAGTTCTGTACAAGTGTGATATGGCCCCTTGAGATCCAGTATCTGCATCACTTACAGATGGAAGGAGACAGCTCTCTCCACACTCTCCGTCAGAGATGGGGCTGTAAAGACAGGCGAGTTCTGAAGCAGCTGACTGTCTGCTCTGGGCTTCTTGTTTACCAGGAACATAGTGTCTGGCTCCCTAGGGATAGAGGAACTCTCTACCTCCTTCTCTAGGCTACAGGTGATATTTGTTCAGACCTGAAATGGAGTAGGTGACCATCTAACCAGTAAGATCCTTTGGCATCCTTCAATGACCGTCATCCTTTCCATCTGGTCTGTTTCATCATTTGTGTTAGTGGCAGTCAGCAAACATTCACAAACTCCCAGGACATCAAAGAGCGAGCAATGCTCTCTGTTTACCTCCCAGCTGACTGAAGCATCCAACATTATGGGAAGTGGCAGAGGGGGGACAGAGCTGTTCAACAGCTCTCAGAACAGCCAAGCTTAGATTCCAGCACTGTGTGGGCAAGGCCAAGACAACCTCCTGTCCCAGGCCCAGTCTAGCTTACATATGGTCACCACCATCTGTCACCCAGTGTAGATCTGCAGAGGATTTCTGTTAAGTCAAGTTTGACTTACTGCATCTTCTCTCCTGAGAACAGGGGAGTGTAAGGGAGTAGTGGGAGGCTCAGTTGGTACAACGTTTGACTAGCTGGCATGCACAACATTCTATAACCTAATCTTCAACATCAAAGTAAGAATCTAGCCTGGGCTACATGAGACCTTGTTTCAAAAATAATATAAAACAAAAATGAAAATAAATAAATACAATAATAAATAAATAAACACAGGGAAAACAAAGAAGTACCTAGTGACCCATTTTTTTGTTTTTTTTTTTGTTTTGTTTGTTTTTTTATAGAGGTCTTGCTGTGTCGCTCAGTTTGTAAAGGAATTAACAATCCTCCTGCCTCAGCATCTACAACACTTATCTTGAACTGACTCACCTGAAACCAACAGCAAGAGACAAAATTCAAACAATTTGTTAGATAACAATCCACTAAATCTTCCTTAGAAACTTTCATTTTAACACGCTGCCTTTTTATACTTAACAACACAGTAAGAAATTGCCTCTGAAAGTGCCATACCACAAACTTTAATTTCATATAAACTTAAATAAAAAATTCATAATAAACTCAGCATGAAGGTGGTGTGGGGACATGTGAAGGAGGATAGGAAATATGTCATTTTTATGTTTGTTTTTCGAGACAGGGTTTCTCTGTGTAGTTTTGGTACCTATACTGGATCTCACTCTGTAGCCCAGGCTGGCCTTGAACTCACAGAGATCCGCCTGCCTCTGCCTCCCAAGAACTGGGATTAAAGGCATGCCCACTGCCACCACCGCCCGGCTAATATGTCATTTTCAAAAGACCATCAGAACTTCATTTCAAGGAACCACTGCTGGGCACAAACATTATTCACTGAGTGTCTTTGTGATCCTCTTTAAGCCAGTAGTTCCAGCTTCAGGAATTTAGTTGGTAGAAATATTAGACTCAGGGTTTGTCACAACATCTTTTGCAGCAACTAAAATTGAACCATAAATTGATAGTTTGATAGTTTGCTAAACAAATGAACTTAAACAGAGGTACCCCAGGCAGCTGTTAAAAAGAAGGCTGTTAATAGAATTATTCTCATAAAACGTTGTTATATTGTGAAACTATGTTATAGAAACTTTTCCATTTTGCTAAATAGATATATACATATAGATATATGTAAAGAGATATGCATATATGCAAATAGATACAGATATAGATACACATACATATGCAAAGAAAAAAGATCTAGGAGTCTTGGTGATACAGACTTCTAATCATAACTACTTGGGAGACTAGGACAGCTTGATCAAAGCTAAGGCCTTTTTAGGCTACAAGTGAGTTCAAGGTCAGCCTGGGCAATTTAACGATATTGTTTTAAAACAGAAAGTTAAAAGGGGGCCCAGCAGGCAGATCTTTGTGAGTTTGGGGCCAGCCTGGTCTACAGAGTGAGATCCAGGAAAGGCGCAAAGCTACACAGAGAAACCCTGTCTCGAGAAACCAACATAAATAAACAAACAAACAAACAAATAAATAAAGGGGGATCCAGGTAGCCAGCCAGTGGTGGCCCACACCTTTAACCCAGCACTATGGAGGCAGAGGCAGACGGCTCTCAGTGAGTTTGAGGCCAGCCTGGTTTACAAAGCAAGTTCCAGGCTTCACAGAAAAAACAAAACAAAACAAAAAGGGCCCAGGAAGGCCTTTAATTCCATCACTCTGAAAGAGAGGAAGGACAGCCTGGTCTAGACAGTAATTTCCAGGCCAGTCAGGGCTATAGATGGGAGCTTGTGCAGGGGTGGGTGGTGGTAGTGGGAATGATGTTTAAAAAAGAAGTGTTGGAATATGGTTCTGATGAGATGGCTCTGCAGGTAATGGTATCTGCTGCAGACCTGATGACCTCTGGGACAACCCACATGATAGAAGGAAAAAACTGGCCCCCCAAATGTCTTCTGACCTCCCTGAGCTCTGTGGGATGCACACATGTGCATATGCGCACACACACACTTGCACTCGCACACTTACATGCGTGTACACACACATGCACTTGCTCTCTAAATGTAATAAAAACTCATTGGCACCTACACTCATATGCACATGCTGCTGTGGAACAATCTTTTTGTATACTATGAATATGTATTACTCTCATTGGCTAATAAAAAGCTGATTGATTAATAGCTGGGCAGGAAAAAATTGAGCACAAGAGCCAGATTGGGAGAATTCTGGGAAGAGAAAATGCGGGGTAAGAGAGTCGCCAGCAAACGCAGAAAAGCAAGATGAGAATGCCATACTGAGAAAAGGTATCAAGCCAAACATAGATAAGAATTATGGGTTAATTTAAATGTAAGAGTTAGCTAGTAACAAGCCTGAGCTACCAGTCAAGCATGTATAAGTAATATTAAACCTCTGAGTGGTTATTTGGGACTGGGCAGTTGGGAGAGGAAACATCCGTTTACACATGCCCAGAGACATACACACATGCATGTAATTAAAATAAAATAAATCTTTTTCCTCTTTCTTTCTTTTTTTGTTTGTTTGTTTTGAGACAGCGTCTCTCTGGGTAGCCCTGGCTGTCCTGGAACTCACTCTGTAGACCAGGCTGGCATGCAACTCAGAGATCTGGCTGTCTCTGCCTCCCCAGTGCTGGGATTAAAGACATGCACAACCACCACCCAACTAAAAATAAAACAAATCTTTACAAAATTTAAATGAAACAAGGTTGGATACAGTTCAGTGGTGCAGTGAATCCCTACCACATGCAAAGGCCTTAGGTTCAGTTTCCAGTAGAGAAAGAAAAGGGATCGAGGGGGACTTGGTTTATAGACCAAACATCGACAGACTTATTCTGAGGGTGGTGTCAGCAGTGGGGGGCTTCATGTGTCCGCATATTCTCTTTACATATTGCTTAAAGCTCTTAAACACAAATTTCTCAGTCCACATGAAAGCATACACACATAAAAGTGAAAATTTTAAATACAAATTCTAAGAAAGCAAAACACTAAAGGAAATGAATTTGACTCTGTACTTAAACCAGTCTGTCCAGTCTTCAGAGTAAGCCACCGTCACAGAAAGAGTAGCCAGTCATAGTCATGGGTCTCCATCCTGACCCCACTCCCCGCTTGGCACCTGCCCAAGTCCTGGAGTCCCAAGGGCCTCTTCCCTAAACTTGCTGCAAGGGTGACTCACCCCATCATGCCCTGAGGCCAGGGAAAACCCCGTTACTTGGTTTTCCAAACTGAGTTGTCAGAGAAGGAGGCCGCAGAACTGCAACTCATCAAATGGGACAAAGCAGTGATGCTGGTCCAGGTGACACAGGGCCCAAGTCCTATGGTCCAAGTCCCATGGTCCAGGTGATACAGGGCCCAAGTCCTATGGTCCAAGTCCCATGGTCCAGATGATACAGGGCCCAAGTCCCATGGTCCAGATGATACAGGGCCCAAGTTCTATGGTCCAGATGATACAGGGCCCAAGTCCTATGGTCCAAGTCCTATGGTCCAGATGATACAGGGCCCAAGTTCTATGGTCCGGATGATACAGGGCTCAAGTTCTATGGTCCAGATGATACAGGGCCCAAGTTCTATGGTCCAGATGATACAGGGCCCAAGTTCTATGGTCCGGATGATACAGGACTCAAGTTCTATGCAAACCGAGTTGATTTTTGCCTCAATCAGCCTCTGCTTTTAAAACCAGGGCAAGGGTCTGTCTGACTATGGCTTCTCGGAATAGCACTGCCTTCTGAGCATCAAAGGTAAGGGCTGAGCTGATCCCTTGCCTTCTGTTATTAAAGTGCACACAGGCCCAGCAGCCTTCCTGCTCCTGACCTGTAAGAAGACTTTCAAGAGAGGCTGGAGCAGTCTCTGAATTCTGAGGAGGCTAGAGGTCCACGCATGAACACTCAAGGCTGTTGGCCAGGCCCAGGGCTGGGTCCCTAGTGCCATAGAGGGGCTGAGAGGTGGCCAAGAAAATAGTGAGCTCTCACAGCTGGGAAAGTGTGTGGCTGTCAGCTTGCGAGAAAACCATTTCACCAATGTCTCTCCAAGAAGCACAATCGGCAAAGATCCTGAGACGAAACTGGGCGGTGGTGGTGTACGCCTTTAATCCCAGCACTCGGGAGGCAGAGGCAGGCAAATCTCTGAGTTCGAGGCCAGCCTGGTCTACAGAGTTCCAGAGCACCCAGGGCTACAGAGTGAAACCCTGTGCAAAATGAAAGATCTTTAAGTTGAGGCAAGGCAGCAAGACAAAGAGCTACACAGAGACTGTGGAACACATGGCCCCAAGCAAGATGAACTTGGACTACCTGGTACCTCTGATACAGCCTATATGGCCCCAGGGACCTTTTGGGACCTAAGGTTTATCTGCCTTCAGAGATGGTGAAAGCTACAACCCTGAACTTTAAAATCATCTGGAGACTACCCCCTCACAAAACAACAACTCCTCCACCTCCCCACTCCCACAAAACTGTTGCTCAGGGCCACTCTCAGAGATTTTTTTCCTTCCTTCCTTCCTTCCTTCCTTCCTTCCTTCCTTCCTTCCTTCATTGCTTTAATTGTGAAGGTAAATGGAAACAACCACTTTTTTTTCTTTTTTCTTTTTCTTTCTTTCTTTTTTTTTTTTTTTTTTTTCTTTTTTGGTTTTTTGAGACAGGGTTTCTCTTCATAGTTTTGGTGACTGTCCTGGATCTCGCTCTGCTCAAACTCACAGAGATCCGCCTGGCTCTGCCTCCAGAGTGCTGGGATTAAAAGGTGTGTGCACCGCCGCACCCAGCAGCCAAGGCTATTTTTAAAATCTCTCTCCCTAGGTCTGGGGATACAGTTCAGTGGTAGGGTGCTTGCCTAGTATGTATGAATCTCTGCATTTGACTCTAGTACCACAAAACAATGCCCCCCCCATGTCCCTCTCTTAAAATACACATTTTTAAGGTGCAAGACAAGTTTAAAATACTAAGAAATTTGAGGCAGGCATGGTGGCACACACCTGTAACTCAACCTTGAAAGACTGTGGCACTTCAGATGAAATGTTCTCCATAAGTCTCGGACATTTGATGCTTAGTCCCCAGTTGTCTGGGGAGGATTAGGAGGTGTGGCCTTACTGCAGTAAGCATGTCACTGGGGTTGGGCAGTGAGGGTTCAAAAGGGTCTCACACCATCTTGAGTTAGCTCTCTTCTTCCGGTTTGTGGTTTGAGGTGTCTGCCCTCAGCTGCTCCAGCCTCCTGCTACCTCTGCTCTGCCATCACAGACTCTAACCCTTTGGAGCCATGAGTGCCAAATAAACTCTTTCTTCTATAAGTTGCCTTGGTCAGGGTGTTTTATCAAAGCAATAGAAAAATCACTAACACAGCAGGCTGAGGCAGAAGGAACACAGAACAAGGCCGATCTACATGATGAAACACTGTCTCACAAGCAAAGAAACAAAGAAACTGGGGGGGGGGGGGGGGTGGGGAGATGCCAGAGCAGTCAAGAGCAGGTGCTGAGCTTGCGGTGGGTCTGAATTCATTCCCTGCATTCCCGTCAGGCAGCTCACAACCACCTATTCCTCCAGCTCCAGGGGACCCTGTGTCCTCTTCTGGACTCCATGGGCACCTGTACTCACACCTGCACACAATTAAACATAAAACCTTTAAAAGAAACTGGAGAGTCGGCCAGCTGTTAAGAGCACTTGTTGCTCTTTTGGAGGATCCAAGTTCAATTCCTAGAATCTACATGGTGGCTCAGAGCCACCTTACTCCAGTCCCAGGAAATCTGAAGCCTTTTGATCTCCATGAGCACCAGGCATGTAGCTAGTATACATACGTGTATACACAGGCAAAACACTCATACACACACAATAAAATAATCTTAAAAATATATATACTAGCAGAACGATGGCTCAGAAGTTAAAAGGGTTAAGAACACTCACTGACTGCTCTTCCAGAGGGCCCAGGTTTGATTCCCAGCACCCACATGGCAGATCACAGTCACCTGTAACTCCAGTTTCTGGAGCTCTAATCCTCTTCTGGCCTCTATGACTACCCGGCACACATGTGGTACAGGGACACACATGCAGGCAAAACACCATACATAACATTTTAAAATAAATGAAAGACAGAGAAAAGGAATTTGCTGGGGAGAGCAGAACCCCACACTTCCTCAATGTTAATGTAAGCTATAGCTGAGTGAGACGGCTCATGAATTTTACCGAGCTCATTAGTAAGGCGATGGCCCCGGATTCTGTAGGCTGTCCGCCCTGTGCAGACATCGGAGGGAGTGGTCCCTAGGAAGCCTGTGTGGAGTCTGCGGGACTTCCCAGCTCACTCTTTCTGTAACTTCTCCTTGTGCAAACAATCCCCACACTCCAGACCTGGGGGGGCGAGTTCAGATCTGCTGAATGCCACCCACCCCTTTAGATGCAGACTCAGTATCAAGACTTGAGGGCAGAGGGATCTGGGACGTGTCAATCAGGAGGGAAGCCCAAAATGCTGCTCCCAAGGCTTCTGCCCATTTTGCCACTGAATGGCATTTCTGGACACTGGCTCCCCTGCACGACACCAGGGTCTCTGCTCAGCCACTGACAGACTAATGGGTCACCTTCCTGTTTGTGGCCAGGCAACTGGCTGCTCTGTCCTCTACATTCAAAAGTACATGTCGCTTCTTCCTAAGACATCACTGTCTTGTCCCCTGCCTCTGGTGGCACTGTATCATGACTGTTCACACCCCAACTGACCTTCCACCCTCACCAAAACCCAAACTGCTCCTCTAGACGTGAGGTAGGTGGTACAGGAGGCCAGTCTTGCGGAGTTTATCATCTCATCTTTTGTAACACTGACGATGAAGGTCTCCCCCACCCTGGTCTTATCTATGTTTATCATTCTGTTTGCATAATGAAGACTTTATTCCATCACCACCACCACCCCAGTCACTCCCTAGTCTTTACATGAAGTTCTCCTGATGAACTCCCAGTTGAGTTCAATTCCAGGAAAAAATTTGTTCTCAAAGTTCATTTGTATGCTTTCTGTTGTCCCCGATCCAAAACTATGCAATCTAGTGCATTTTTGTTTGTTCCTAAGCTGCCAGAGAACTGGAAGCCAAGTTCACTGTCCAAGTGCGGTAATCCGCTCCATTCAGGCCATTCAAAATGTCCCTCTTCTTTTGCTTTCTCCTGCTGAGCACCTCTGGGTTTGGGTCTAGTTTAAGTAACCTCATCCTGTGCCCCAAACCAGCAGCCCTGCCTACCTCTTGACCTCCAGACTCCATCCATCCCTGCTGCCTCAACACCAATGCTCTACCAGGCTACAAAGCCTGGGTCTCACTGGCCTCAAGCAGAGTGGGCTTTCTAAGACACAAGGCTGGCCATCACTCCTACGTTGGGGAAATCCTCATTCCATTTCACTTTGCCCTGCCTTGCTAAGACAGACCAGACAGACAGACACACAGACACACACACACAGACAGACAGACAGACAGACACACACACACACAGACACAGACACACACACACACACACAGACAGACAGACACAGACACACACACAGACACACACACACACAGAGACACACACAGACACACACACACACACACACACACACACACAGACACACACAGACAGACAGACACACACACACACACACACACACACACACACACACACACGGAGGGTGGGGGTGGTGAGGGAGGTGGGGGTTCTGGGGTTCTGACTACACTGCAACCACACTGGCTTTCTCCCCCATGCCCGCCTCTCTCCTCTCTCCATGACTTTTCACATGTTGCGCTCTCTGCTCCAGACAATCTTTCCTGCACTTTCTTAGTTGAAGTGACTCCCAGGTCTCACCACAAGCATCCCCTCTGAACCTGGGACCCTCTGGATTCTCCTGGCTCTGTGGCATACAGCATGAACGGCCAGGCCAGACCAGAATGGTAGTTTCTGGAAGGAAGGAAGGAAGAGTCCCCACTGACCACCACACAGAGCCACTTAGATGAGTGAAGTTATGTCCAGACAGGGTGCAAATCTTCCAGAATGAGCATCCAGACATAAGACTGTCTGCCAGTGTCTTCATCACCCTACCTCACAGAGTCTCCGAGGAATAGCAAGATGGCTGGCTCAGCAGGTAAAGGTGTTTGCTGCCGAGCCTGATGTCCGTAAGTCCAACCCCGAGGACCCACAAGATGAGGAGAGAACTGACTCCTACAAATTGTCTTTTGATTTACACACATGCCTCATGGCACATACGCAATAAATAGAAATATAATAAAAATTGTTTTAATTTTTTTTTTAATCTCAGAGATGAAGACATAACTTTGATCCCTAGCATCTCACAAAGGGATGTTTGTGCCACGCTCCTACAATTCCAGTGTTGGTGAGGCAGACTCAGGAGCTGGGGAGAGGGCTCATCAGTTGAGAGCACTGACTGTTCTTCCAGAGGACTTGGGGTTCGATTCCTAGCGGCTTGGCTCACAACTGGCTGTAACTCCAGTCCCAGGCAACGGGCACCAGAGTCTCCTTGGTCATTGCATACACATGGAACACAGACATACATCCAGGCAAACACTCATAAAAATCAATTAAATCTCGAAAAAAATTTAATTTAAAGTCAAGTTCAAAGTCTGTCTAAGCTACCTGAGACCCTGTCTCAAAAAAACAAGAGTCCCTGAACTGCGCCTGTCTGCCGCGCCTACCAGTAATCCCGCACTAAAGAGAGCTAAGGCAAGGGGGAGGATGGTAAGTCTGAGGCCAGCCTGGGTCACATCCCGAGACCCGGTCTCAAATAAACGACTGTTGGTTTCTGTTTGCCCTCCGCTTCTTCTCGGCATCTCCACTTCCCTCCTCTGTGGACCATCCCCTAAACAAGTCCATTCCACTCTCCAGGTGTTTGACACTGAAGGGAAAAGCCTACAGTAACCACAGCAGGTGCAAGTGGTCCACAACAAATTACTGTAAAGTGACTTTTATAACACCACTACCACACCCCACAATTACCTGTCATTTGGGGAGTTGAAGTCACAACCCCCAAAGCCATCTGAGCACTGGGCCAGAAGTCAGCCTGCTCCTTCCTCAGCAGATTGGTTAAACCAGGGTTCGCGCACTTTCCTAGTTCCAACACCGGGCCAAGGAGGGCAACCCCAGCTTCCTGTCCCTTCCCCTCACTAGAGGATTCCAGGCGCTGGGCTCCCTCTGATTCCGAGGTCTGACTCCATATCTCAGTGCCCCCCTCCTACACAAGATCATATCCTGTGTTGTTAGGAGACTTACCCTGGGCTCCATCGGCTCCCAACTCCATCCTTGGGGAGGGGAGCGGGAGAAGTGAACTTCAACGTTCCCCACCTTCCAACACTGCAAACCCCGACTCCAGCCGTCCGGACCCCCCCCCACCCCGGCGTACAGACGCCCTCTCACACACGCGCACTCGCTCTCAGGCGTCCAGAACTCTGGCACGGCGCAGGGCCGGGCTCTGCCCAGTTTTTGCAAGTTTCTTCGGCCCTGAAGTCAGCCCGCCCCGGGGGAAGAGATCTGGATCGCTCTCCGGCGCGTGTCCCCAGGCCCGGGCTGAAGAGTCCCCAGCGCCGCCAGCACAGTTTCCTCGCCGCCCCCGCGCCTACCCTCCCGGGTTTCCCCGGAGCTCGCTCCGCACCCCGGCGCCCGGACCTACCTCCCCGCAAGCGGTGGCTCCGCGGGTTCCGAGGCGCATCTCGCGGACGCCCGCGGTGGCGGCGGCGGGTGCGGGGGCCTGGGACGCCATGGCCCGCAGCCCTCCGCGCCTTTGTCCGCGCGGCCTCCCCAGGCCGCTGCGAGCCCCTCGGGTCCCCGCCGCGCGCGCTCCCGTCCGGTCCCCGCCGCCTCCGGCCTCGGAGGCGCGCTGCGTCCCCTCCCTCCGCCCGCGCGCGCGGCCCCTTCCTCTGCCTCGGGCTACACCCACACACACAACCAAAAGAGCGAATAAAGCTTTAAGCCACTAGGCTACCTTCAGAAACATAGGTTAACTCTTTTGGAGGTCTCTAAGCTGTAGACGAGAATGACATTTTTCCAGTGTAGAGATTGGCGGGCACCTACCCCCTAAGACAGACAAATTGTATCCTTTCCTATTTCTCTGCTTGGACCCCACTGCCTGCAGCATAGTATTCAAAATCTGCCCAGACCCCTGGAATCTCTTCAGGCCTACCCATCTAACCTCATTCCCTCTTACTTTGTTTGTTTGTTTGTTTGGTTTGGTTTGGTTTTTGGTTTTTGGAGACAAGGTTTCTCTGTGTAGCTTTGCGCCTTTCCTGGAACTCGTTTTGTAGACCAGGCTGGCCTCGAACTCACAGAGATCCGCCTGGCTCTGCCTCCCGAGTGCTGGGATTAAAGGCGTGCGCCACCAACGCCCAGGCCCCCTCTTACTTTTTTTTTTTTTTTTTTTTTTAAGCTGAGGATCGAACCCAGGGCCTTATGCTTGCTAGGCAAGTGCTCTACCACTGAGCTAAATCCCCAACGCCCCCCCCCCCACTCTTACTTCTTAAAGGTCTCCACAAATACCATGATGGGACTCCCCCCTAGTCCCCAGGGATACGCTTCCCCTTTCCCAGACTGCCTTTTCTGCCCGGTTTCTCCAGGCCATCAAAGTCCCAGAGGACTTCATGCCCCAGCCTGTGTTCCTGACTCCCTTGCAACCCGCAGCATTTTCAAGTGGACTTCTATTTAGCGATCCTACCGTCCTAAAACCTCCTGCACGTGTGCTTTCACCGTGCCCTGTGTACGAAGGACCAGCGGGCAGAAGTGACTGTGAGTTGCTTGGGGGTAAATATGGACCCGTGGGTCCTAATAGCCTGTCTCATGACTGTGAGTTGCTTGTAGCCAAACAGTGGGCCGGTGGGTCTCGAAGGCCTGTCTCATGACTGTCAGTTGCTTGGGGGCAAATGTGGAGCCCAATTTTGCCTGCAGCGTTCCGCAGCCTAGCTCCTGGCTAACTGACCAGAAACAAAGCCAGGGGCAGGGAGCGTGGCTGCCGCTTCGGTGTTGACCTGTCTTTTGGTCCCTGGCTAAGCGCATCTCGAGAATGGACCCCGGCCGAGGTGGAAGAGAACCCAGGCGGCAATCTTCAGCACAGAAAAGGTTAAGCCACCATCTCCCCCACTACCCCCGAAAGGCTAGGGGGCGAGTGCTGCAGAAGGTCCTGTTTACCGTCGCTCCCCTCGGCGGCGGGCCCTGGGAGAGTGGTTGCTGTGGCAACCGGCCGGGCGCCCGCCAGCTGCGGATTAGCTCACTGGAGCCGCGGGATGGGTCGGGAGGAGGGGGCGCGCGTCACGGCCGACCGTCGCGGCGC